>NW_027222905.1:0-20570 GCF_030179905.1 Drosophila bipectinata | reverse complement strand
AAGAACAAATAGCGTTTCAGAAGGGAGAATTCAGGAACTCATAGCAAATGCGTTAGAATCTTACCAAGCCCAACTCTCTTCAACGTTATCGGAACAAATTAGTCTGGCGATGCAAAACCTTAACATACCGTCCTCTAAGAGACAATCCCGGAGCTGCCTCCAGCAGACCCCCTAATAAATCAGCCTTTTGCTCATCACGTGTCCGTTAACCATAATATCTCAGGTAATCGTTCACGACATAATCGTAGAAAGAACCACATCATCCGACCAGACCAAATTGCAAGCTTATTGGTTCATTGGAAACTACAGTTTTCTGGTTCACCAAAAGACATTTTTGTCGATGACTTTATATACCGGAAAAAAACAAATTAACGCGACGATCGTTGAATGAAAACTTCGATCTCCTGTATGAGTACGAAAATTTATTGTTTGTAGGTCCAGCATTAACCTTCTTTTGGAGATGCCATAGAAGTTCAGAGCAGATGAATTGGCAAGTACTTTGTTCTCGTTTGAGGGAGAGATATAAAGACTGTATAACGAGATTAATTTATCTCACACTTCAAAATAATAAAAAAAAGAGTGTCTGCGAAATATTTAAAAATATGCGAAAAACAAAGATTACGAAAAGAATGGTCGTGCCTCATCAACGTTATAAATTCGAATGTATTTTTCTCTAATCTTAAGCATAACTTATCTATTGCGGCGAAGCGGGGCGAATTCGCACAAGAGCGAATATGAGCTTTCGCTCCCGCTCCGCCCTAAGCTATTTAAGAGTAAATTTACAGACTAAAAACTAACAAATACAATTCAGCTATACAATAATTCACATTTTTAAACAACTTCAATAAAATAACAAGAAAGAAAAGCTAACTTCGGGCGGAGCCGAAGTTTATATACCCTTGCAGTTAAAACCGGATATATATCGCAAACATCGGATATAGTTGGCCGATCCTTATGATTACATCATATTAAAACTAATTAACTAAAATAAAAAACCTAAAAAAAGTTCCAAACTTCTATCTTCAAAAATACGAAAGTTGATATTTCTTCCAAGTACCATTTCCGATCGTTCAGTTATATGGCAGCTATAGGATATAGTCGGCCGATCCTAATAAAATTTGGTAGTTTGAATCAACTGGCCAAAAATAGAATCTGCATTAAGTTTCAACTTTTCTATCTTCAAAAACACGAAAGTTGGGTCATTTCCGATCGTTCAGTTATATAGCAGCCATAAGATATAGTCGGCCGATCCTTATGAAATTTGGCATGTCGTAATGGTTTGCCAAAAATAGCTCTCGTGTCAAATTTGAACTCTCTAACTCTAAAAACACCAAAGTTATACCTTTTCCGATCAATCAGTTATATGGCAGCTATAGGATATAGTTGGCCGATCCGGGCCGTTCCGACTTATATACTGCGTGCAAAGAAAAGAAGGGTGTGTGCAAAGTTTCAAGACGATAGCTTCAAAACTGAGAGATTAGTTCGCGGAGAAACAGACAGACGGACAGACGGACAAACGGACAGACGGACATGCTCATATCAACTCAGGAGGTGATCCTGATCAAGAATATATATACTTTATTGGGTCGGAGATGTCTCCTTCACTGCGTTGCACACTTTTGGACAAAATTATAATACCCTCTGCAAGGGTATAACAAATCAATTAACACCGGCCCCGTTGAAGGCCTCCATCAGGCTTCAACCAACTGGCAGCCGCGGCAGCTTGTGGACTGCTCTCCTGTATTCCGCTCCAGAGCTACTTCGGACGACGGCGACCCTGACCCTTCCGTCCGCGCCGGAGTGTGTTGCTCCTAATCGTCCCGTGAGCCACTGTTGTGGCGGCTGGTGATCCTCTGCGATCAGGACGAGCTCACCCGTCCGGATGTCGTCCTCCTTGTTCTGCCACTTCGACCGCGCCTGTAGGCCCAAGACATACTCCCGGCACCATCGCTGCCAAAACATTTGCTTGATTGACGAGACAAGCCATCGCCACAAGCACGTTAGACCCTGCTGGTCCGGGGTCCGCGGTGCTGGTGGGGCGATGAGCGGCCCGCCTGTCAACAGGTGCCCGGGAGTTAGCGCCTCGCCGTCGCTTGGGTCCTGACTCAGAGCCCCCAGGGGTCGTGAGTTCAGGACGGCCTCGACTCCAACGAGGACGGTCTGCAGCTCCTCCGCGGTCAGTCTGGCGTTCCCTACCGCTCGTAGGAGTAGGTGTTTTGCAGACTTCACACCTGCCTCCCATAGTCCGCCCATGTGCGGAGCCCGCGGCGGTATGAACGCAAATACGCATCCGCTTTTTGATGCGTATTGCGTGACCGCGTCCTCGATTCTCCGACGAAGGTCTGCAAAGTGGCGACTCGCTCCGACGAAGTTGGAACCTTTGAAAAGCCAACAAAAAGTAATCAGTTGAAAGGTCGGAAACTACTTTTAAATGAACTGCCTTGGACGCAAAACAAACAAATAAGGCAATGTAGGACCTATAGGGTGGCCTACCACGAATTTTCAATGTCGTATCGATAGGGCCACAAAAATAAACACCACATATGGAGAATGGGCGGAGAGCTCGAATTCTATCTAAAGGTAAATCACGCATGATTTGAGTCATCAGACGAGGCTTGCTTTTAAAGCAGCATATGCATGACCGTACTGTCTGACTGCAGACTTCCTGCGCATTTACGATCCATATGCGCTGTCGCACAAGACTCAAAAGTGCTCGTGGACCCACAGAAAATTCGACTCGTGCAAGTATCGAACGTAGCTCTGAACAAAATGAGAGCGTTTTGTCAACCATACTGGAAACTTGGCATCGTACGATATAGGAGCATTAGCTAGTCGCCCCCCAACCCGCAACAACGAAAAGGTCAGCCCAGCCTCTGATGATTCGTGTAGAAAGGCATTTAGCTTTTGTAGACTAGGGCTAACACTTAAATTTTTCCGGATCTTTTCTATTTCATCTTGATACTCGTGCTCTTGGACTATTTCGACTATTTTCTTTAAGGCTTCATTATATTTATTTATATATCATTATATATCATTATATATATATCCGAATTCACTACTAATTTCTTCGATTTCCTTATAAAGCGGAACATATAAACGAACATCTGAGGTAGATACGATTGCGGTTAATCCGACCGCATTCTTTTTCTCTTCCATATGTAGAAGACAGTTCAAAGCGGGGGCTCGTCGGCCACTTATCTTCCGGTTCCTTTGAAATCGATGGACCTGTAAACCAGATCGATTCTACAATCTCCTTTACGTCTCCACCTCTGGACACTATATCTGCCGGGTTCTGTTTAGTTGGTACATTCCGCCACGTGCTATCATCTGACCACTCTTGAATTTCAGCTACTCTATTCGACGACGATGGATGGGAACGAATCCAATGAAGAGTTACTTCTGAATCGGACCAAAATACACTTCGTTCGATCGGAACTTTTATTAGAGGCTTTATCTTGCGGCAGCGATCTGCGAGAAGGTGAGCGGCACATAACTCAAGACGGGGGAGCGTCTTTGTCTTGAGCGGCGGTACTTTGGACTTTGCCGTCAACAATGAAACTTTAATACCTTCTGCAAACTCGCAACGGTTTCTACGTGCAGTGGAATGGACTCATCTCAATCTAGCAACCATCAACAGATCGTTAAGGCACTTCTGTGTTAATGTCGTATAAGACGCATCAAACACGACTCGTAATTTGGTCGATCTGCTTTGAGGCCGTAAGACACACTCCACACTAGCAAGAACATCATTGCTCGTAGGGGACATATGACCTAAGGATTCGTATTCTTCCAAAAATTCCAAATTCGGATCTTGAGATAATCTTCTTTCGAGCGACAAAAAAAGGCGTTTGTCTACCTCGAACGAGTTTCCCAAAACTCTTGGATCCGATTTAAATGGAAGTCTGACTTCAAATCGACCTGAAGGCAGTACAACTGTATTTTTCTGATAATGTTCCTCACATAACTCTTGTTCAGGTGACAAAAGCTTTTTGGAAATTGGTACTTTTTCCAACGACCAGAATTTTTTCAAATTGCCATCTATCGACTCAAGTAAGTCTTCCTGGCAATTCAGGCAAGAGACAGGCTGTTGAGGAGTTGAGGTATTTGCCTTATATTTTCCCCATACTATCCATCCAAGGAGAGTTTTTTGGAGGATGGGATGGTTTGGCCCTTGTTTTATTTGGCCAACGGACAACAATTCGAAAAATGACTCAGCTTTAATTAACATGTCTATCCCCTGAGGTTTATATAAATATGGGTATGGAGTAACGGCAAGTTCTTTGGTAGGTCCCAATCATTCACATTCACTGACTGGTCAGGGTGATAACCTGTGATAGTTCTCAAAATCCAAAAGTCGAACGGAAACTCACTACCATTAATTGTTGACTTCACCACAGTGTATATCTTTTTCTTAACCTGGGAATTAGCTTGACCAATTCCAAGCAAGTTGATACACGATTTCTCCCTACGGATCTGTAAGCGTTAAGCAAGTTCTTCAGTAATGAAGTTCATTTGTGACCCAGAGTCAAGTAGTGCTCGGGCCAATATGTGCTCGCCATTTTTAGTTCTAACGCTTACGATCGACGTCGCTAGCAAAAACCTTTCTAGGGATGACGCATGCAAATCATGTGACGTAGAAGGGCCATCAAGATGTATTGCTGGAGGAGGATGTTCATTTGGTGGCAGTAACGCCAAGTTATTTTCGGTCACAGAAAATCGGTGCAGAAGAAGTTTGTCTTGCACAAATTTGACACCTAGTCGATTTACATTTCGCAACCCTCGTTCTTTTTTCGCCAAACAAAATAGTTAAATTTAGTGTAGACAAACATTTACATACATGTACATACATATATAATGTACACATGTACATGTACATATATAATACATATTTACGTGCTTAAATAATTTGGCGTACATATGCAACGGTAAAATTTTCGTTTTCGCTTAGTTTGGCGGATTTTATTTTACCGGAACGACTGCAACGTTATAATTCCGATTATAGTTTTCTCTAATCTTAAGCAGAACTTATCTATTGCGGCGATGTATAGTAATATAGGACTCGCGGAACGGATCAGGGCTATCGATAGTCAGGATTTTTATGAAGTCAGTATTATTATGAAGTTTAGTATTTTAGTTTAGGTTATTTGGTCGCAATAAAATCGGGTAAAAAGGAAAACAATATTTGGCAATTACACCGATTTGCGCCATCACAAGGAGAGGGAACCGAAAACTTCGGTACGTTAGTCAATTAAGTAAATGTAAGAGCTAAGTAGATACTGTAAATTATTCCAGAACAAAACGAACGAATCGAACTCCAACAATTTGTCCAACGTTTGTTAAAGGCATTCCCCGTGTTCGGCCATGCGGCGACATTAACTTTTGTTCGCACTCTGCAAGATGATGCCCATGAAGCACTGGAAAAATTGAAGCACTCTCCCCGGCGGAGCCCTATGCTGGAAGCCTCGGGTGTTCCCGCAACTGCGACCACCACGGCCACAGCAACTGGCACTTCGGCCAAGTGTGGCTGGTGATCGAAAGCGGCCACAGACTCTAAAGGAAAGTGGAACAGGAAAAGCGCCAGGAAAGCAACGGGGCAGATTACGGATTCCAAAAGTGGCGGCCCTAATGGAAAGGATAGCACATATGACAGGGGCGATGGTCCAGATACCTCCAAATTGTGTGTCGGCTCCCGTGGCGGATGAACATAACCAAGTTCAGGCTGCGCCGAGGCGGTCACACAAAATGGCTGAGATTAGCCCACTGTTGTTGTTGGTGCGGTTGTCCGTGTAACACGTTGCCCGTTTGCCCAATGGCCGCCGAGCGTCGGCGCCAAATTTCCACTCCATAGTGGCGGCAAATTTGCACTAATTTGTGCCGGCAACTGCAACGATGACGTCACTCCAAGCTCTGCTTGCAGATTGTCACTCATCTCACTCTGCCGTTGCGGAGTGGCGACGGCGAGCATACCTGGATGGACGCCACGTAGACTGCCGGATCTTCCCGTTTTCGAGGGTCAGCCAGAGGAATGGCCAATATTCGCGTGCGCGTTCACGGAAACAACGGTAGCCTACCCCAGTGCACCCAATTGGAAAACAAATAGTGTTCGCGAGGAGGAGCGGTATGCCGACCACCCCAGATGTTGCCCTATATGCGAGGGACAACACCACCAACACGACGCGGATCGAGTTCACGAGGAAGCTAAGGCTATGCTTCTCGTGTTTGGAGCCCGGACACATGTTCCGGTTCTGCAGGATCCAACGTCCATGGATGCCGATTGAGGCACCACTACCTTCTCCACGAGTCACCTGGACATCCCTGACGGCCGCCAGTCGCAAATGGAGGAAGCAGGAGAGGAATGCCACGACCAGTGGATTCCAACGAAAGGAGCCATCCTACAGCAGGAGCAGGATGAAAGGCGATTGATGTGATACTACCAGGAACTGCCGCATCGAAACCTGAGCTGCGTTGAGTCGGTTGGATGCCACCTACTATTCCGGATTCTACACGTGACGCTGTACGGGGAGAATACCCAGATCGACCTCAGTTAGAAGATTTTTGTTCAAATTGCCAGAAGAGGGAGGAAAATGAGAGATTTTACAGAAAAAAGAATTATGAGATGTTTCTTGAACTAAAAAAATACAAAGAAAAAATGCAAAAAATGAGAAGGGCTTTTGTTTTAATGAAAAATTCTAGTAGACGCAAGGGTATGAGAAATAGTAGAAAAAGCACCCTAAATTTATTTAATATTATAAATAAATTATCTCATGTTTCTGATGAGGCCAAAACATTGTGCAAAGTGCTGCTTAAAAAAATCGAACTCATATAACAGCGCAGAAAAAGTGATAGCACAGAATATACATTTTTATTCTTCGCGAACGTATGAGTATTTTTTTTTTTTTTTTTTTTATTTTAACGTTGCTTTTATTTCTTGAATCTTCTCTTTGCGAGACTAACAAGAGGTGTATCAAATCTTATATTTTTAACTTAACTAACAGTCATATTGACTGATACGGAGTTAGACGGCCCTAAAAATCGATTGCTGGGTTGGGAGGTCGTTGCGTCTAAGGCGGGATACGCTAGAAACCCGAGTCAATCCCCGAGCGAGAAAATTTGGGTGCGAAGACAGTTTTTCTTTGTATGACTCTTTTTGCTTCTGGATTTCGTCTTTCACTGCGAGGATGCCCAGATCCCGGTGGATGTTTTCGTTGCGAACATACCCAGGTGCCCCTGTGATAGTTCTCAGGATTTTTGATTGTGCGCGCTGTATGATGTCTATGTTGCTGCTGCTCGCGTTCCCCCACAGCTGGGTGCCATACGTCCAGATTGGCTTTAGGACTGAATTGTACAGTAGTAACTTGTAGTCTAGGCACAGTGGCGATCGTGAGTTTATGATCCAGTGGAGGCTGCTGGCTTTCAGTTTTAGATGCATCTTTTTGCATTCGATGTACTTACGCCAGGTAAGTCGTCTATCAAGGTGAACGCCAAGGTACGTTACGTCGTTAGCTTGAGGGATCTGCATACCGTTTAGTAAAAGCGGAGGGCATGTTTGTCTATTAAGAGTAAACGTTATATGTTTACACTTTTGTTCGTTTATTTTAATGCGCCAGTCGGACAGCCACCTTTCCACTATTGTGAGATGATTAGCCAGTTGGATTGTTGCCTGCGTTGGGCATCTGGAGCGACTAAGAATAGCGGTATCATCGGCGAACGTTGACGTTGTTAGTTGTGCGCTCGTAGGAATATCCGCAGTATACAAAACATATAGACACGGCCCGAGTGCGCTTCCCTGTGGAACTCCAGCTTCGATGGTGTAGTCGCCCGAAGTAGCTGCGTTGCATCTCACTGAGAATACCCTATTGAAGAGGTATGATTCCAGTAGCTTGTGGGTGTATGATGGCAAATACGTTTTAATTTTGTGCATGAGTCCGATGAGCCAAACTCGGTCGAAAGCTTGAGATACGTCGAGGAAAATAGCGCTGCAGTATTCTCGTTGTTCGAAGGCTGAGCGTATTTCGGATGTTAATCTGTTCACTTGTTCGATGGTTCCATGGTTTCTTCGAAAGCCAAATTGGTGTGCCGGGATGATATTGCAAGCTTCCAAATGTGGTATTATGCGAGTTAACAAGCATTTTTCAAACAGTTTAGACAAACAAGATAGAAGGCTTATTGGTCTGTATGATGACGGAATTGTGTGGTCTTTTCCAGGCTTCGGTATCATTATAATAATGGATTTCTTCCACTTTTTTGGGAAATAGCCAAGATTAATGATTCCATTAAATAGTTTGCAGACGACCTCTATAGCGCATTTTGGAAGTTCGATCAGCATCTTTGGGGTCAATAGGTCACCACCGGGAGCCTTTTTTGGTTTTAGCCCTCTTATGACTTTTTCGATTTCGTTCGGCCGGAATGGAGGTGCGGCTGGCTGAGGGGAGGACTCTGGCTGAATTACTGGCAGGAGGAATGAATTTGAGGCTGGGTTTGGCTGGAAGACACTTTGGAGATGTGTGGCGAATGTTTCAGCTCGGTCTTCGTTGCTGCGAGCCCAGCATCCCGAAGAGTTTCTTATCGGGGTGGTCGTTTCAATTGGGGCACTAAGATTTGGGTGGGCCCTCCACAGGGGGTACTTTGTGCTTGTTGGCGAGAGATTCTGGATGTACCTCAGCTGGGCATTTTCTTCCTGTTGGTGAAGAGCCTGGTCGAGTGATCGGGTTGCTTCCTTAAGGCGTTGTTTTGAAGCTGGTGATCTGCTGTTTTGCCAATCACGACGCGTGCGCCTCTTTTCTCGCACGAGCTGTTCGATTTGCTGATTAGATTTGAAGTGTTTGTTTCGGTCTACTTCTTTCCTATGAGGAGTAGAGATTTTAGCTGCCGCAACGAGTACTTCTTCCAGGGCGCTCGTAGTGTAGTCGATGTCCGATTCCATGTTAAAATCCGGGGCGAGTTCTATGTGGGCACTCACGTACTTTTTGTATTTTAGCCAGTTTGTTTTTGTCGTCGTCAGACTGAAGGGGTGTTCGGTTATTTCTGGGCTTTGGAGAAGCGTTAGAAGCACAGGCGAGTGGTCTGATGATAAGTCCGAGACTGCTTTGGCACTTATTAGACTAGTCTCCGATCCCCAAGTGAATTGTAGAAGTCCATAAATTGTCCTTCCGAGATTGAGAAGCGAGGAGGGCAGTAAACGGCAGCAATTGAAAGGATTCCGTTGCTTGACTGAATTTGTATCGATGTGGCCTGCAAGAAGTTTGTTGCAAACCTTTTGTGAAAATGGTGTTTAATTCGTTCTCTGATTAGAACTCCAGTTCCGCCGTGGGCTTTCCCATCTGGATGATCTGTGCGGTAGATTGTGTAGCCTCTTATATGAAAGTTGTATTTGCTTGTAAGATGCGTTTCCACCAGTAGCATAACGTCAATATGGTTTTCGGTCAAGAATTGTGACAATTCTAGTTTATGCCGTGAGACACCATTGGCGTTCCACATTGATATTCGTAGCGCCTGCATAGATTATTTGGACTGTTGTGCTACGAGCAGCTGTATCACCATGTTCTGGTTTTGAACAAGCGTTTGCATGGTCGTTTTCATGAATGACATAAGCTCCATCATACTTTGTTGGAGGGTAAGCATCATAGTTTCCGTTTTGCTGTGTGGCTGTTCTGGGGCCTGTTGAGCGCTTTGAGAGTTAGGCTGAATTGGAATTTCCCTTTCAGATCGTAGAGCATCGGCATAGGAGAAGCCGTTGGTGGTGTTTAGTGGACCGAATGAGGATCTCGCAGCTTTGGCGAAGAAGACGTCTGGCGTGGTTTTTGACGAAACGTACGCATTCTGTGGATTTTGGTTGCGCGTTGCGGTCGCTTGACGCATGCGACTCTTTAACTCCTTATACACAATACATCCTCTATAGTTTGCCGTATGGCTGCCTCCGCAGTTTCCACATTTCTTCACGGTACTGTCCTTGTTTGTAGTGCAGCAAGCGGACTTGTGGGCGTCCCCGCAGACTACACAGACAGCCCGAAGTGTGCAGTAAGACCTTGTGTGTCCATACTCTTGACAATTAGTGCATTGCACTGGACCGTTACGTTTATGTGGCTCTTCAACAGTGATTTTCCGATGCAAAAGATATTGCAGGTTGTAGATTGGGTGGACTTCGTTCTTCTTCAGCGACCTGCTTTCAGGCTCGAGCTCGACCTTGAAGAGGGGTTGTGGCTTTTTATCTTTATTTAGAATGTTAATAACATTCTTGGCGGCGAAGCCCTTTTCTTTAAGGGCGGTTTTTATTTCCTCGGCGGTAACATCAGGTTCTATTCCCTTTACTACCACTTGTAGGCCCTTACTGCTTTTCAGCTGGTACGTGTAATAGTTTTTCTGTACAGTGTCCAGATATTTTGACACTATTCGGAAATGCTCTTCAGTCTTGGTTTGCACCTTTGTTTCATGGATGTTCCCTTTGATAAGCGGAACCACATGAAAGTTTTCACCGTTCCCGATCAACGACGCAATTTTGTTGACCAGGGCACTCGAGCTTTTTTCCCTAATATAGATTGGAGGGGGCTTGGGTTTTTTTGCGGTGTCTTGGGCTGGTTGGTTTTCCTCAGCCTCCGCCAGTAGGGCAAATCTGTTAGTAGTGGATCTGTCTGGTTCATTATCGTTATTCAGGACACGGTTAATTTTTGTTTTGTTTCCTGCCGGATTACTCTGCGGGCTAAGCTTGCGCTTAATTTGGATGTAGCGATCCATTCCAGTCTGTGTGGCCGTTGCCGCTTTGGCACTTTCCGAGGTTGTTGTTTTTGTACTCGCTGTAGTCGTTGACGTCGTGGTACTTTGAGTTGCAGGGGTTTTCGCTGTTGTTGCAGAAGTTGTAGCGCTGCTTGTTGTTGGTGCGAAATTTGTTTCCGATATTGGAGGGGGGGTTTTACACTGCGAACTCCATGACGCGGGAGTCGGAGTGAGCAGAGCGGGTGAGCAAGACCGTGCCCTTTGGGTTTCAGCGGTCAGTAAAGCCGGGTTGCTTTTAAGCGCCGATTTTTCCACTTCGGTATCGCGGGTTGAAAAGTAAGAGTAGAAGCCGTTTCTTTGGTTCACTGAACTTCTACGCTCGTTCTTTTGGTCGTTGCTCAATGAGCTCATTGCGTGGTACGTATTTTTTTTTTTTTCAACAATGCACTAGTTTTGGTTTAGCACATTACAACTGTTATAAAAAAAAAAAGCTTGTCTGTCGCTTTTAATAAATTGTATTTCAGTGTCTTTTCGCTTATATTGGCGAAAATATAAGCGAAGTGAAGTTTTCCCGGAGCTCGGACAAAGCACGTCCGCTCAGTTCGGTAGTTCGATTACGATTGTAATCGAGTATGAGTATTTGAGGGATAAAACTTCCTATGTTTTGTATGTATGGTATGTTTTAAAGTTAAAACTTCCTGCCAAAAGTACGTTGTGTCGATGGACTCTTTTTAAAAATAAACGCCAGGATTTCAACCTGATTTTCTAGAAAACCTCCAGAAAATTGTTGGTGAAATGAGCGAGAAAGGTAAAGACGCAGTGATCCTTTGTGATGAAATAAAAATCAAAAAAGGTCTGCAATATAATACCGCTCTTGATGAAATTCAGGGATTTGAAAATGATGGTGAAAAAAGAACTCGATTTTTAGGGCAGCAAGTATGCGTCTTCATGGCTAGAGGCTTATTTGAAAATTGGAAGTACGTTTTAAGCTATACTGTTTTGGCTAAGGCTATAAAAAAGTGAAAAACAAACCAAAACCAATTTTTCTGCTTAAATAATAATTGACTTATTACCATTAAGTTAGCATATATATAGCGTTGGTATATACATGCCAAATAAAATATATTATAGTTTTTTATTTTTGTAGGTAGACTTCACTATACTAATTTTCTGTGCACTTAGTGCGATCATAAAGCTGTTCGACAGGTCAATGCTTTTGCTAAGCATTACACGGAAACCAAAAAAAAAACTTAAAATAACTTAAAAAACCCAATCCCATTGGTTGCGAAAGGCCGTCCGCTTTCTCTACTTCCACTAGCTCCCAAAGCAGCTCTCTCTCTCGCACTCATACACAACTGCTCGTTTTAGACTTTATTTGGTTTTTAGTGCCTTTTCCACATTTTAAATTATTGGGTCTCGTTCATATCCGCTCATGACGACCGTAACAAATTCTTGATTTTGCTTAAATTTAGGTGTTTGGTCATTGAGGGTTTTCAATGCCATAATCCGCACCTAAATAAAAGGCCGATTTTAAGTCCTTTTAAAACGTTATAAGTATGTTTATTTCTGCATGCAGATGAAGGCGGATGATCAGCAGAAAGACCAGACCAGAGTCGAGAGGCCGAGAGAGATTCGGCTTGCGACCAACTAAGCGCTTTATACAAACTCAAACCTAAATTACACTAAACATTACATTAACATTATTTAAACATTAACATTAAACCGCTGTACTGCTGCCTGACCCGACATTAGGTTGAGTTGTGTTTTTTGTTTCTTTTTAATTTTTATTATTTCCTTTTTCATTTCAATTTTTTTCTAATTCCTCAGCTAATTTCTAGACTATCCTATCCTGTCTAGGCCTTATATTTCCCGCGAGGAACGAGAAAGGCCGGTTAACCCGAGCTAAGTCCAGTGCCAATACTTGGAACGTTTTTTCCAAATCAATCAATTGTCGCTATTGTTGCTGCTCCTACCGTGCATGTCTTCCAGCTCACAGATATTGCCGAAATTTTCTCTGGATCCGTTCGAACCTCGTCATAGTTTGTGGAACATTACAGAGGCCAACTTGTGAGGATCAAGGCTACTTGTGAAATGTGCCTTTGTCGGACTGCCCATGTGCCTATGGACTGTCGGACTCCTCAATAACACCAAGTTTTAGCATCCTATCTACCTCGGCAAAAAGCAATTTCTCAATGGCCTGAGATTGGCTTGAGATTGGCCTGAGGAAATGTCTTTCTTTAATAGGCTGTGTAATTCCAGTATCTATCGTGTGTGAGGGAAGTGAAGTTTTCCCTTAACCTTTGGTAGCGAACGAAAGAAATATCCCAATCAATCTGTTTATCTGCGCTCTTTGAAACTCAAAGATAATATTATGCTCGGAGTTAGGTGCTAACTCTCCTACTATTAATAGACTTGGAAGAAGATCCTATTGCTTTCAGAAATCGATCCCCAAGTAAAGATCTTTCTTCTGCAATGAAATAATGTAAAATTTAATTTTCTTCTCTTCCCCCTTACACTCTACTATAGTATTTACTCTAACTATAAGAGTGGTTGTTTCCACCTGCTTGTCGTGATTTTTTTTTCGAATTGCTCCTATCATCTTAGTGGTCATCTCAATATCATCTCAAATTTCTTTCATTCGTTTACTATTTGCGATAGGGTATACTTGATAGGGTATACCATAATAATTTACTAATTTACCATAGTTTTCTATTCCAGTATACTGAATCCTCATTTTTATGAATAGGTTGTTCGCTAACCGACTACTGTTGATCTACACCCAATTTCTCTGAGCTGGTGGATTAGGGAGCTGCAGGGGATGTGTTATTTGCACCGTTTTTTAAGAATTTGCTACTCGATGGCTTGTATATGTTGAGAGTCCAACACCCGTAACAGAATATCTTCTGTTTCGCAGCGCAATCTTGATACCGGTGCCCCTCTTTAAGACAGTTCCAAATTAGGGATACCGCTGCAATCCCTCTTGACAAGTTTTCTTTCTCAAACCAAGATGCGTCGTCCACTTTCCTTTTAAATGGCACCGTCTTCCGGTAGCCATACAATTTTCTAACTTCTTCTAAAAAGCACTCCCGTTTGCGGCAAATATCCCGAAAGTGTTCCTTGGACGCCAGCGAAATATTTAAGATTTTGAGTTGGATTAAGGGCCTTAGTTTCAACGGACAATGTTGTGTCGGACATGGGCTGATCTACAGGGGCCCATCCACATGTTGGGCGAACAAATTTTGTAAAAACAAACATTTTTCAAAATTTTTTTGTTTGAAAATGTGTTGAAAAATGATGTTGCCTCTAGTTAGTGGGGAAAATTAATTAGTTTTCAAAGCACAGCACAGAATAGTTAAACAACTTTTCTGTGTGGTTTCGCAAGTCATTATAAAAATATTTGAACTCTCCTTTTTCGTTCTTACTGCAGTTTAATGGGTGAACGCCACTTTTTTTTTAATAAAAAGTTAATTATTAAAAATTATAACAATGTAGCTCGCTTATCGCAAAGCTGCACTCTACCACCTTCTCTCATCTCTCATCGAAAAAAGCGAGTAGTTTGCAACCTGCTTTTTCGCTTTCCAACCTCGTTCAAAGCGTTCAATTGCATTGTTGCGTTTTGTAATTTTATTACGGGTTATTTTCAAAGCACGAGTTTTTGTTGGGAGAGGTTTTGAACACAACATAATATTGAAATTTTGGCGAATAAATGTTGTTTTTGTGTGGTAATTTATAGATTTAAAAAGAATTCAAGTTATTAGAATCAGACAAAGAAGTTTTTTAAAAAAATTACCCAAAGAGATTAGCTATACCTGGCTCAGAGGAATCTGAAATTATTTTATATGATAGGGAAGACTGAAAAAGATTGGATATACGTTTTATATTGACAAAAGAAAAGTTTACCTTAGAATCCATAATAGTTGATTGTTGAGGATAATAAACCGGTTACGAATATATACAAAGTTTGACTGATAAATGATGTATTCTTTTCAAGAATCCTGACTTAAGAAACTTTTTGTAAGCTCTCGATTTCCTGTCCTCAAGTCGATAAAGGTATTTATTAAACCAAGGTGGTTTTGTTGAATGGATCATGAGAATCAAGAATCCTGACTTAAGAAACTTTTTGTAAGCTCTCGATTTCCTGTTCTCAAGTCGATAAAGGTATTTATTAAACCAAGGTGGTTTTGTTGAATGGATCATGAGACTTTAGGAACAAATTTATTCAACGGAATTTAGAACGCTGCTGCAACATGGTGAGATATTCCTCCTTACAATGGGTTACGAGGAATGTTGAAGGAGGGCCGCCATTTACGAAATGATCTGGAGATGGGCCATGAGTTGGTGCGTAGTATGATGCCTTTGACGAAAGCATCTGATACAGGTGTGAGTGACCTTCCTTATCAGAATTCGTGCACGAATAATCCAATAACGTTGACGAGTTATTACAAATAGTGCCGATGTACCTGGGTGCAAGTTTACCCAGTGTTCGTGTTCCAGGAGCAGCTTCGTTATTGGACACAGAGGCATTTCTAGCAGCCCTCAGAAGATTCATGTCTCTACGAGGAAAATGCGCACAGATCTACAGTGACAACGGTAGGAACTTTGTCGGAGCAAAGCGAGCACTGGATGACATGCAACAACTTCTGGCATCTACAAATCACAGAGACCTGGTCTCACAGACTCTGGCAGACGAAGGTGAGCCTTCGGCAGCAGTATCGGGTGTTTGACTTCTTCCGGTAGTTTAGATTGTCTCAATCGCCCGCCAACTCGTAGTAGGTCATCCGAACCAATAAACGGTGCAAGCTTTGATAATTGCGACCTGTTTTGCAGTGGTTGATTCGTCTGGAGAAGCATTCGGTCTTCTCCAAAGCACGCCTGTGCGTTTCTCCGGCATACAAGTCGTACTGCCTTGATCTCCTCAAAAGACAGTGTGGTTGATTCCGCTCGGTTCCGTGTCTTTTTCAGTCGTCGGATAAAGCGTAGAACATAGCCCACGGTATGTACCAGCTTCTGCCAGGATGAGACGCGTTCAACAAGGTCGTCGAACGCTGAAAATGAGTCGTCCATCCTCTCACGAGTGAGCATGGCTGTGGTCCTCAATTCGTCTTGTGCATGATGGTCTGAAAAATTTGAAACTAGTTACAGAGTTTTGTACCTTAGCCGTGTACTCGTCATTATTGAGCAGCCATGTTGGCCCGTCCCACCACAGGTGAAATTCTAGTAGTTGGGAAGACGTCATTCCCCTTGATGCTTGAGCTTACGTGATGCCAGGTATGTCGTGGCAACGTTTTTAGAATTTCCGAAGTGCGATTTGCGACGAAGGTTTTCATCTTCGATGGTGGATATGATAGCCAGGATAAAACAATAGTTAAATCGCACCACGCAATAACGTGAATTTCCTTGTGTTGTAGTCCTTCCTTGAGTGATCGTACCAGGCGACTTAACAGCAGCGCTCCACACAGCTCTAGTCGAGGTAAGGATTGTTGTTTCAGTGGTGCTGCCCTGGGTTTGGCAGCCATCAACGAAACCGAATAGGTTCCGTCCCTGTTTCGACACCTGCAGTAAACAGCAGCAGCATAGGCCTTGGTCGATGCATCGGAGAAGGCGTGTAGCTCAATCGAGTCCTCCTTGCTAAGGACAAATCGTGGTATTTGTAACTTTCGTAGCGTGTCGAGATCTGCTCTGCACTTGAGCCAAGGTTCGGCAAAGTTTGGTGGAAGCTCCGAATCCCAATCGAGATCCAATAACCATAGCCTTTGGAACATGATTTTGAATTGTACCACAATCGGCGATAGTAGGCCAAGTGGGTCAAAGATACGTGCAACATCTGAGAGGATTTGCCTTTTAGTGCAGCTCGGATTTAATGTCAGGCCGGTTTGGTACATCAGCGTGTCGTCGGTTGGATTCCAGTAAATTCCAAGAACCTTTATTGAATCTTTTACTCGTTCGTTTCCGTCTCTGCGTCTCTGGAATCGGGCTTACATATTAGTGATGAATTGGATACCCACTTGTCAAGGTCCAATTTGGCGTGTGACATCAGTTGTAATAGCTCATTCTTATTTGCTAGTAGCTCATCTTTGCGGTTCGCTCCAGTGAGTACATCGTCTACGTAGAAGTCCTCTAGAAGAATTCTCGATGCAGTTGGATATTCGTCTCTGTAATCCTGTTCCATAAGTTACAGTGCGTAACTGGTAGAGCTTCAAAGGCGCAGATGGATGCTCTCTCCATAGGATTCTTTGGTAGCCTTGATGATCGGTGCTTACCCAAACTTGGCGAAACATTTTGACAATGTCTGCGGAGAATACATATCTATACATTCTGAAGCGGAGACAAACAGCAAAAAGGTTGCGCTGAATGCTCGGCCCAACGTGTAGTGTGTCATTCAGAGCCACTCCATTTGCGTCCTTGAATGACCCGTCGAATACGACCCTAAGTTTTCGTCCAACTATAGGGTGATGGGGCAGATAGAAGAGGTTACTTGAATCATTGCTCAATGGTTTAACTTCGGTCATATGACCAAGACTTAGGTATTCCTGCATGAATTTTACATACTTCTCTCGTAGATCCGGATTGCGCTGTAGCCGTTTTTCTACAGCCATGAAGCGAGCTTGTGCTCCTTTGAGTGTGTCTGCAAACTTCGGATTTGCCGTCTTACTGAGAACGTGTGCAGTAATCTTTAATGCGCTGTCTGTGAATCGCGATTTGAGATTCAGCTGTGTGATTCCTCTGGTTGCCTCAGCCTTGATGGAAGAAATTCCCGATACCAATATTCGAGATGATTAACGTGCAAGTCCAAGTGCGTTAATGCAACGTTCCGTAATGTATGACAACTCAGAACCACTGTCCAATAGTAGCCGGCAGCTTGTATATGTTCCATTTGCGTTCTGAACAAATTCCAATGCAGTCGATAGCGTGCTTTGGCGACGCCCATGTTTGTGTGTAATTTCTGCAAGGCCTTGTGCGTATGCAGCCGATTGCTAGCCATGTGCTCGTGCTATGTGACTCACTGTCACAGATGTAGCTTGAGATTCGTCCTGATTAAGCTGATTCTCCCTTCCAGATGGTACGTCCTGTAGTTGCTGCAAAGCCTTGCGCGGATGCAGCTTGTTGTACATGTAGCAGCGTATGATGTCGTCCGTGGCACGTTCTACAGTTGAATTTGGATTCACACTGCCTTGTAAAATGTCCCGATCTCAAACAGTTGAAACATACCGATTTTTCCTTTGCCATTGATCGCCGTTGCTCAACGCCAGGAAGTCCGCAGGTGGTGGCCTGCTAGGTGGTGCCTCGTTCATATTGCCTCTGACCTAAGTGCCCCTCTCGACAGCCAACATGGCATTGGCATGCATAGGTCTGTTTGACTTTTCCTGCTGCTTAGGTTTACCATCCCAATTGCCTTGGCGTTGACCAAATTCCTCACATCGAGTATCCAGGAACTTAAACATATCGTTGGTTGTTGGTGACTTCAGATCGCGGCTGTCCTCGATCAATTTACGGCGTGTTTCGGCATCCATTTTTTGCAAAATCAAAAAGATGGTCCAGCAATCTTGTCTGCAAACTTCAGATTTGCCGTCTTGAATGGTAGCTCGACGATATACTTTCCACCGTTGTCCCTTTTGTGCGTCTCGAGGAAATGTTTCTCCACCGTGTCTTCGTCTGGATCCTTGTGAGCGCAGCTGCTGACTTCTTCTATCTCCCAAATTGTAGTGTACTTTCAATGTTGCATGTGGAGAATAGCGTTGTAGTTGTTGGAGACGGATTAACTGCAACCGATGTGATGACCCATCCAAATATCGAAGATATGGCAATTTTTCATACTAGAAAATGCTATTTCACAATTATAAGTAGTACCAAACATAGAATAAATTATAAAAATTTCACTCTTCCGCTTGGGATATTTACTTTCTGGAATGTGAAACCAAAACATTTTCCCCGTTTCTAACGGAATTCCAAAATCATTTCTTAAATTATTAATCTCTTCGTGAAGTTTGCTATCTAAATTACTAATATCACAGGAAAGTGGAAAATTATGTAAGTCTAAAAGGGGAGCTAAAGAATTAAGATCCTGAAACCGGTTGTCAATGTTTTGTAATAAGGTCTTTATTGTATTTACAAATTCTTTTAATTTTTCGCAGTTATTATAATTTAATTCAAAGAATAATTCCTTAGTTTTTTCTAAATTTATATATATATTATTCTCTAATTGATTTATAAGTATTCGCAGTTTTCTTTTAAACATATCCATAGAATGTATTAAATCTAAAATTTCTTTATTTTTGCCTTGCAGGCATAAATTGAGATCATTAAAAATACGTGTTATATCACAGAAAAAGGCGAAATCTATTAAAAAATCGTTGTTTTCAAATGAAGTAATGAGATCAACATCCTTTCCTAAAACTTTCAAAAAATTTACCACTTCTTTTCTTAAATTAAAAAGGCGTTCCAAACATTTTCCCCGACTCAACCACCTAACTTCCGTGTACATTAGCAAATCACCATATTCTGCTTTAAGCTCATCTAAAAATACCTTAAACTTTCTATGTGTTAAAGAATATTATTATTATTATTATTATTATTAATAAAAATAATTCTATTATTCTATTTATTATTTTAACGCAAGTATTCATGACATGTACCATCTTTAACTCTTTTGAAAAAAGAGCTTCCTGATGAATAACGCAATGAATAAACGGACAAAAAATTCCATTTGTTTTTTAAATCCCCGCAAGCCCTATGTTTTTTCCCGTCATTACCTTTGCCCCATCTGTAAAAACGGAAAATAGTTTACTTATGTTATTTTTGGGAAATATATTAGAAAAAAGGGTGTCAAATAAAATTTACATTCCTGTTACATGCCCATGAAGAAAAATTACATCATAAATTTCCTCAAAAGAAGATAAATTCTCCTCTACGGTTTTCAAACATATAACAAGCTGGAAAATATTATTAACGTCCGTGCTTTCATCCAAGCAAATTGAAAAATATTTACATTTCAATAGCCTCGCTATTGAAACTTTTTCGCATAATTCCAATACATCTTTCCCCACGTCTCCAAAACACGTAATCACATCCGAAATTAAATTTTTAAAAAATAAACCGTCAGAATATGGGCGACATTGCTTTACCAATGCTAAAGCTACTGCAAATGAGGCTTTTTTTAGGGGTTCTTGTGGGGGCATATTTTCTGCAACATAATTTAAAAAATATTTCGCTTGTAGCTCCAATAGTTTTTGAGTGCGATCCTCAATTAATAAATTAAAACTAGAATGACTGGTTCTATAATGGCGTCCAATTTTATAATGTGTGCATGATGAAATAATAAAATCGCATATAAGACATTGTACCTCCCCATCCATATTTTCTATAACAAAAAATTTATTTTCCCAATCTTTATTAAACATTTTTTTCAGGAAGAATTTTTGATCGCTGTCTTGTTCAGTTTGCATCCCAAGACGAAGTGATTAAATTTTTTGTGCACAAGTGGTTTTACATTTCGTCTCTGAGAGAATTTCAAGCCAAGTTACCAGATATGAGAAATAAAAAAGCTAACCTGCTTTTTTATAGACATAAAAAACTATTAAACTCTATAAGTAGCTAGATTTAGCTAAATTTTAGCCACAAAAATATGGTTTGGCTGCTCTGGTGCTGTCAACAATTTTTGAGAGAGAGCGAAACCAACACAACTAAAAAAACTCGAACGTATTATACTGTGTGTGTCGTGGCAGAGCTCGGGCAGAGAAATTTCCTATGCCCCCGAGATAGGGCCGTGCCGACCTCTGATTTAAGGTAACCAGACTACAATTCGGAATTTCAGCAGCCCCAGGAATATTTCAAAGCTGTATTCAAAGAATACTGAAAAACAT
>NW_027222904.1:0-27824 GCF_030179905.1 Drosophila bipectinata | reverse complement strand
GACTCCATGGGGGGATATGAGGCAATAAATATACTTAGATACAGAGATCTTCATGTGATTTTATGTTTTCTAAACTATCTAGATCCCACGTGAAGAGTATAAATATACTTAGATACAGAGATCTTCATGTGATTTTATTTTTTCTAAACTATCTAGAGCCCACATGAAGAGTTTGAAGCCCACTTTTGCATTTGCTGGGCCGTGCAAAAAAAATAAGTATAAGTTTGGGGTCTGAGTTTAGGGTCGTCCACGATTAGCTCGCAAAGCTTAAATACAAGGAGATCGGCAGTCCTAGGTTTTGTGCCTTTATGGATCTTTATGATGCTGTATATTTGGCAACTGCTTGTCATTACTGTAGTCGATTTATTCAATGTATTCAATTTATTCAATTAACAATGTACCCTAACCAATGCTGCTGCTCCTGCTACTAACGAGTCCGTCGTCTCTGCTCTGCCCTCGCCTTTGCCGAGCTCTCTTGCCAAGTTCTTTCTTCGCCTGAAACAGAAGTACGTATGAATCCACTCCGCATGAATCAAGGATGGTATCAAAGGTTGACACCTTCCGCCACCGCATTGTCTCACTGGGGGGAAGTCGTCAGTACTGCTCAAGGCTGTTTCCTCAATTTCAATGCGTTGTCCTAAGCGCAACAGAAGGGAGTTTCGACGCGGATTTTTGGGGGCACGCTGACGTCTACCACGTCTCTATCAAATTTTGTTTTTATACCCTTGCAGAGGGTATTATAATTTTGTCCAAAAGTGTGCAACGCAGTGAATTATATATATTCTTGATCAGGATCACCTCCTGAGTTGATATGAGCGTGTCCGTCTGTCCGTCTGTTTGTCTGTTTCTGTTACGCGAACTAGTCTCTCAGTTTTAGAGCTATCATCTTGAAACTTTGCACACATCCTTCTTTCCTTTGCACGCAGTATATAAGTCGGAACGACCGGGATCGGTGGACTATATACTATAGCTGCCATATAACTGATTGATCGGAAATGGTATAACTTTGGTGTTTTTAGAGTTAGAGAGTTCAAATGAAAGCTATTTTTGGCAAAACATTACGACATTCTTGGCATTCTTAAGGATCGGCCGACTATATCCTATAGCTGCCATATAACTGATTGATCGGAAATGACCCAACTTTAGTGTTTTTGAAAATAGAAAGGAACTTAGTACAGATAATATTTTTGGTCAGATAATCCGACCTACCAAATTTTATAACGATCGGCCGACTATATCTTATAGCTGCCATATAACTGAACGATCGGAAATTGGTTTTTGGTAGAAATACCAACTTTGGTATTTTTGAAGATAGAAGTTTGGGACTTTTTTTTAGATTTTATATTATAATAAATTGGGTTATATTATCATATTCTCATAAGTTTCGGCCAACTATATCCGATGTTTGCGATATATATCCGGTTTTAACTGCAAGGGTATATCAACTTTGGCTCCGCCCGAACTTTCTTAACATAACTAATCTTACTTTCTTAACATAACTAACAATCGTAACCTAAACATCGATTGCTGGGCTGGGAGGTCGTAGCGTTGCAGGCGGGATCCGCTGGAAACCCGAGTCAATCCCCGACCGAGGAAATTTGGATGCAAAGACAATTTTTCTTTGTAGTACTCTTTTTGCTTCTGGTTTTTGTCTTTCAATGCAAGAATTACTTTCACGCTGTTGGCACCTCCTCGCACCCGGAAGCATATGGCTCCAACCTGCGCCATGACACACCACCTTCCGGTTCGTCCGCGCCGCCTCTCCACCGCCGCCGCCACCCTCGCACAGAGCTCCGGCGGCCAGTCTGATTCTGGGACCTCCTCGACGCCTCCATCCGACGCTGACCGCATCAACTCCGGCCTCATTGGCCGCTCCTCCGTGCACGAGTACTGCCGGCCCAGCGCCGGCTTCCTCGGTGTTGGCCACACCCACGGCCCCTTCGTCTACGGCTCCTCCTCCTTGTCCTCCTTCTTTGGGCGTGGCGTAGGTGGTGCCGCAGGTCACGTCGTCTCCTATTGCCTCTTACTGGCGGCCGTTGCCACCTCCCTTTCCTCCGGTCGTTCCGATTGAGGGCGTGGTATTGGTGACACCGCGGGCCACCGCGTTGCTGGCCGGGTCCTCTTTGTGGCCTCCCTCCTCTTCGCGACCTCCACCAGCCGCCTTGCCCGTCGCAGCCGCATCCTTCTTGACATCGCCCTCCTCATGGCTCCCGTCCATCTCTCATGATATCCTTCCAGTCCCTGAAGATCTCCTCGCACATCTCCTGTGCTCTTTGGGCCCTCTTCCTGGCCATATCCGAGATGGTGACCATCGCCTCCTTTCGCTGGCGGCACCTCTCGGATCACCTTCGGAGCTCCAGCACCTCGCTCCGGCGCCGCTCCTCCACAGTGGCGCGACCGACAGGTATGTGCCTCCGTCCTCCTGCTGCCCGTTGTATCGCCCACTCCGTCCTTGTCCTCCTCCCGTTCCAGGACGGATCGCCGACCACCTCCAGGTCGCTTTCGTCCGACGATACTATAATGGTGGCCTCCGAGTTCGACATCTTGCTTAATGGAATTTTTTTGAATAGACCGTGCTCCTCCCAGCAGCCGCCTTTTATAGCACATCCAATTCCCGCTACTGGATATGCCCGGTTACGGTTCCGGGACTGTGCAGTCCTCTTGTACACTTGTGCGGGCTTAGTGTTTCTGTTCTATTCCTCTTTCGCCGGTGATCCCATTTCTTGGCACTTCATCTCACTCACGTGTACCCTCTTCTCTTTGTTGGTTCTTCCGTGCCGTATGATGACAATTACCGGCGAAACGAAATTGACGACCGTGTAGGGCCCATTGTACCGCGGCGCTAGTTTTGCTGCGAATCCCTCAGCCGCCTTCGACAAATGGTGCTCCTTTGCCCACACTGTTTCGCCGACCTTTGGGCTCCACTTCCGTCTCCGTAAATTGTAATGCCTCGCCTGGACCTAGGCCGCCCGCTCCATGTTCCTACGCATTATTTCGAAGACTTCCTTCAACTTCGTCGCGTTCTCCGTGGGCGTTCCTTGCCCAACTTCTGTGCCTAGAGCCTTTTCGTCGAACAACGCTCTTGGCATCCTTGGCTCCCTGCCCTGCGTTACAAAGCAAGGCGAATATCCTGTCGACTCTGACACTGCCGAGTTCACTGCCAGCATGAGCTCTGGCCAGTGCTCGTCCCAAGTCCTCTGGTCTTCCCCAGCGAACTGGGGACATATGACATATTTCCGGATGTCTATTTCCGGATTCTTCCAAGCGGACTCTCGAGGTTGTTGAGCCACTTCAGTGCCATATGGTCCGTGATCACGTCGAACTGATATCCTTCCAGGTAGGGCCTCATTTGCCTGATCGCCCATACTATGGCTAGGCCTTCCTTCTCCGTTGCCGAGTAATTTTTTTCAGCTCCAATCAGCGTTCGACTAGCGTATGCGATCACTCGTTCGCCCTCCGCGGTGTCCTAGGTCAGGACCGCTCCGACGCCGTAGTCGCTTGCGTCCGTTTGCAGCACGAACCTTTTCTGGATCTTCCGCCAGCCGTGCCTTTAGGGTCTCGAACGCCTCCTGGTGCTTGGGGGTCCATTCTCATTTCGTCCCCTTTCGTAGCAGATCGTTCAAGGGCTTCGCGATTCCTGCGAAATCTGGGACGAATCGCCGATACCATGACGCCATCCCTATGAACTGTCGTACTCCCTTGACGTTTGTCGGGGGTTGCAGCTCTGTAATGGCAGCGACCTTCCCCGGATCCATGCCGATCCCTTGGCTCGTTATTCTATGTCCCAAGTATAGCAGTTCCTGCCTAAAAAAGTGACATTTTTCCGTGTTTATCCGCAGGTTTGCTGCTTTCAACCTTCTGAACACTTCTCTTAGGTACGCCATGTGTTCTTGGTGCGTCCGATCACGATGATATCGTATCAGGATACGCAAAGGCATGTGGAGCCATGTCCGGCCCTATGACCTGGTCAAGGGCCCTTTGAAATGTGGCCGAGGCAGAGTGCAACCCGAACGGCACCACCTTCCATTGGTACAGACCCTTCCCTGGAACGGTAAAGGCGGTGTACTTTCTGCTTCCTTCCTCCAGAGAGATCTGCCAATACCCGTCCTTCAAGTCGAGGCTGCTGAAGAATCTGGCTTCCCTTAGTTGCTCCAATATAAAATTTATTCGTGGCATTGGGTACGCATCTTTTACTGATTTTGCGTTGATTTGCCGGAAGTCCACGCACATTCTCCACGGACCCGTCTTTTTCTTCACCATTACAATGGGTGAGCTGTATGCGCTATTCGAGGGCTCAATGCATCCCTTTTCCAACAGCTCCTCCACTTTTGCGTTTATTTCCCCCTGTATTTTCGGGTTTTTGGGGTAATATCGCTGTTTTATGGGAATGTCGTCCTTCATGGTGATCCTGTGCTGAGTTATGTTCGAGCATCCTCTTTGGCCGGCGAACGCTTCTAGCTCTCTCTTGATAAATCTCTTATTGCGTACGTCTTCCCATACCTCTGGACATCCGGACACTGCTACGGACAGTCTATCCTCCAGACATCCGCCCCATCTCTCCCTTTTGGGCATGATAACGCGGTGGCCTGCGCATGTCACCGTTGCGCCAAACACGCTGAGGAAATCCCATCCCAGCACCAGACTGTCCTCCATGCCTGGCATCACCAGCAGGTTCAGGGTCTTTGTCCTGTTGCCGAAGCTTATCCGAGCCTGTAATGCGGCGCGTGTTTCTGAATGGCTTCCATTGGCTAACTTTACCCGCCTCTTTATCGCGACTCGTTTCCCGGCTATTTCCTGGCTCTCTGCTAGGTCCTCTGATATAAAACTATCCGTTGCTCCTGTATCCAGCATGGCTTTCACCTCCGTGCCCTCGACCTCGATGGTTGCCGTCAACTGCTGCTCTTCTCCGGCTAGTCCTCCTATTAGTTTTGAGAGGCAGCACCGTGCGATCCCTGCTCTCCTCCCTGTTGCTGGGACCGCTGCGCATTTCCCGACCTCTGGCAGCATTCTGTGCTTCTAACTCCCGTCGCGCCGCACATTTTGCAGAAAAGCAGCCTTGGGTTCCTGCACCCGCTGGCCCAATGGCCCATGCCACCGCATCTGTTGCATGCCTGGGCTGGGTTCTCGACCGGACCCTGCCTTGGCCCTGCTGTCCACTGCTGATTAGGCTGTTGCGGAGCCGACCTATGCTGGGTCTCAGGCTGCCATCTCGGCATCCAACTTTGGTTCGTGCTGTTCTGTCGCTCCGGTGGGCCTTGGCGCGGTTCCTCTCTTTGCCACCTTGGTGCCCATTGTGTGTTTTGAACGGCCTGGTGGTGGAAGTCGTCCCGTTGCCCTTTCTGGGTCCATTGGTCCCTCTGGTACCTTGCCGCTTCACTATGCTGCGGTTCTTCTCTCTGCCACCTCTCGTTTACGGCCGGCTGACTGTGGCTCCACCTTTGTTGTGTGGCCACTTGCACTTCCGTATGGCCTTATGAACATCTACATCCTTGGCATGCAGTTTTCGACGAGCCTCTCGATTACTTCTTTCGTGGTTTTTCCTAATGGTTTCATTAGTGACTGAAGGTCCACCATGTACTCTTTGAAAAGCTCTCCGCGACGCTGCTTCCGTTGACGAACTTGGTCCGCCAACTTTTCGAAGTATCCTTTCGGCAGGAACAAATTCTCGAAGCTTTCCTTGAAGCTCGTCCATGTTGGCCATTCTTCGTCGTTCATGATGAACCATCTTTGGGCCCTGCCCTGCAGTAGTTCTGGCATGGCTCTGGGGATCGTGTTTATGTCTAATCCGTATGTCTTTGCGGACCACGTTACTCGGTCCAGGAACTCTAACGGGTCCCCTGTGCCGTCGAAACGAAAGGACCAGTCTCGCACCTGTCTGGCTACTTTGGCGTAATGCTCCTTCCCATTCTTGGATCTGGTACCGCCAGGCTCTCTATAAACTTCTCTGTTTCGCTGGCTGCTCTCTGCCTGGGGGTTGATCTTTGTCCAAACCTTTCCTCTAGGCCGTGCGTTAATGCCAGTACCTCCTCTTCCTTGGATTCGTCGACCCACCTCGCCACTATGGATCTCATCGCTTCCACAGTCCCGTCTGCTGGTAGACCGAGCTCTCTACACACTTCGCTCAGCTCCTCCTTTCTCAATGTGTAGATCCAATACTTTTTTCCCATCTTTCTGCTATGTTATTTTCTAGGCTAATTGCAATCACGAAGTTTGGGTGCCAGGTGTAACGAGCTGTTTTTTCTGCTTCCGCTCGCCACAATTTTCCGCGGCAAGCTCACAGAGTTTCGCGGATCCGTTCCACCGAATTTATAGATTCGACGTGATTGCCTAAGCCCAGAAAGTAATACAAATAGCTTGAAGTTTCCACACTCTTTATTTTGAGACCTTTTTACACTACAAAAGGCTTTCTTTCTCTTTTACTCGTTGCTCCTTCCGTTTCTGCTGGCTCCGTCGTCGGCGTCCTATGCGGGCTGTCCAGGCGCCGTTACTCCGTCGCCGATGGTACTCCAGTCGCCGCGCTGCTAGCGATTCCGCTACCCTCCGCCCTTTGGCCTTGAGAAACACCCCCTTGGGTCGACTACGACTGATCTGACTGTTGGCTGCGGTCGGTCGCCTCCGCTACACCGGGACACCGTGTATACGCTCCGGTGCCAGGTTAGGGAGTCTGTTTGCTGACTGCCGCCTCCGCTACACCGGGACACCGTGCATACGCTCCGGCGCCAGGTTTGGAAGTTGCCGTGTGACGTCTCCGCTACACCGGGACACCGTGCATACGCTTCGGAAAACCCGAGTTCGTAGTGGCGGGGCTAATGACCAAGGTGTTCTCACTTGGTCTGTGACTTGGACGCGAATTCTCGAGTCGGCCGATCCGTGTTTCGCAGGACCACGCCTGTTGGTTGCGATTCCAGAGGTCGGTAAAGCGTACGCCAGACTTATCCTTTCTTCACTTCCTTGCAAGGCTACCTGCCGTGTTCAGGAATGGCTCAGCTCGACTCTGACGCCCCGGACTTGTAGAGGAAACCGTCCAGCAACGGATCCTTGTCTCCCTTGTTCTGTACGTCTCGTGGTTACCGGGCGTGTGATCCCAAGTAGGCCTCCTTGTTTCGCAGGACCACGCCTGTTGGTTATGATTTCAGGAGTCGGTAAGGCATACGCCAGACTTATCCTTTCCTCACTTCCTTGCAAGGCTACCTGCCGTGTTCGGGAATGAACCAACTCGACTACACGACCCTGGGTTTCCAGAGGAAGGTCCAGCAATGGATCCTTTCCTTATTGTCTTATTCGCTCTCCTTGCGCTTGGAGCTCAAATATATATCCCAGAATTAAAGTGGTCCAACGTCGATAACTCACCATCTTTGTCACTTATCACTCACCATGACTTCACCGCGGGCATGTTTGACATGTCCCTAGGTCAGATTAACTAAGTTAGAAATTCGTTAGGTCGGCTTTTAGATTTATGTTTTGTATCTGATCCTGATGGTACCGCTCTCTCCAGAGTTTTTCCCCTTTCAACCCCAGAGGATCCTTATAACCCCACGCTGGAAGTCTCTATCGAAACTATTCCTGGTATCGATCAGATGTCTCTATGCGTGGCAAATAAGATTCGCTGCTTCCGTAATGCTGAATTTCAGAAACCTAATAGCCTTATCGATACGATTGGTCCGATATTCTGGCATGCACTGATCTTAATGTCACTTTAGAAAAATTTTACTGTTTTAAATAATTTTTTTGATTTCTGTGTGCAATGGAAATATCCGTCCGCTTCAACAAATCCTCCTTGGTATACAAGGTGCCTCACTAACCTAAAAAATATTAAAAATAGGCTCTTACTAAAATACAAAAAAACCTGTAGTAGTGTTGATTTTTCAAGATACCTACTAGCTCGGTCGAATTTTACCGTGCATAACGCGGAATGTTATAGGAATTATATTGACCGCTGCCGGATACAATTTACTCAGGATCCAAAGCAGTTTTATAATTTTGTAAACACTAAGCGTTTTTCAAAAATTTTATTCTCTGCCTAATTTGACAGATCAGCCTTAAGCATATAATATTCAAGCAGCAAATCTTATTTTCTATACGTTTTTTTCTGAGAACTTATTATCTGGTCTTTTAAGGGTAAACCCCATTTATTCCCCAGGCCCCGACAGAGTACCAGGATGTATGCTAAAATACTGCGCCAGGGCTCTGTGCAAACCTCTTCTAAGACTTTTCAACTTATCTTTGGAAACGTCGATTTTTCCTCTAAGTGGAAGGAATCATTCATAATTCCCCTACATAAAAGAGGGGTAAAGTCCGAGGCTGCCAACTACAGAGGCATCTCTAAGTTGTCGGCAATTCCAAAGTTATTTGAAAAATTAATTACCCCTCATTTGATTCAGTTAATCACTCACTCTTGTTGAGTAAACTGGATCGTGGATCTCCAGCTACCTAGATGGAAGGACACAAAGAGTCTTATTTAAAAACATACAGTCCGGTCTGGTCCGTGCTACATCCGGCGTCCCTCAAGGAAGTCATCTTGGCCTGTTATTATTTACGCTTTTTATAAACGACTTGCCCTCTGCTTTAACGAACTCTCTAGTTCTTATGTATGCAGATGATGTAAAGCTTTGTCTTCAGTACAAATCCATCTTTGCCCAATGCAGTCTTCAGTCTGACCTTGATAACTTTCAAAAATGGTGTTTAGCTAATGATCTAATACTTAATGGATCAAAATGCAAGCATATGTCTTTTTATCGTTCTTGCCCACTGCAAGCTACGTATTCTATTAATGGGATTGCCTTAGAGAAATTAACTCAGGTTAATGATCTCGGCATCCTATTAGACATTAAACTTAAAGTTTCCGACCATTTTCCTTAATGGTTAATAAGGCTAAATAAGTCCTTGGTTTTATTAAAAGGGGGTCAAAGGAATTTAATGACCCATACTTAACCAAAACTTTTTTTTTTGTTTTGGTCCGTCCGATACTGGAGTACGGCTCATATGTCTGGAGTCCCCAATATGGAGTACATCAGGACCGCTAGAATCCGTACAAAAGAATTTCCTAACTTTTTCACTTAGAGGTCTAACCTGGGATGCAAATCTTCAGCTTCCATCCTACAGTAGCAGACTTTTACTTATAAACTTACCTAGCTTAACAAATCGTAGGACAATGCTCGGTGTAGTTTTTCTCCATAACCTTATTAACGGGGATAATAAAACTTAAATTTGCCGACCATATATCCTTTATGGTTAATAAGGCTAAAGGAGTCCTTGGTTTTATCAAAAGGTGGTCTAAAGAATTTAATGACCCCTATATAACCAAAACATTTTTTATTTCCTTGGTCCGTCCTATACTAGAGTACGGTTCATGTGCCTGGAGTCCCCAATACGGAGTACATAAGGACCGCATAGAATCCGTACAAAAGAACTTTTTAATAAATGCACTTAGAGGTCTATACTGGGATGCAAATCTTCAGCTTCCATCCTACTGTAGCAGACTTTTACTTATAAACTTACCTAGCTTAACAAATTGTAGGACAATGCTCGGTGTAGTTTTTCTGCATAACCTTATTAACGGGGATGTAGATAGCCAGTATTTACTAACACGTTTAAAATTTAACATTCCTAATAGAAGGAATCGAAACTTTAGTCCTCTGTTCCTTAGCCATTTTAGTTCGACATATGTACTGCATGACCCTTTGAGGGCATTATGTTCGAACTACAATGGTCTCTACTCTATTACATCTTATTCCTGTCCCTCTAATTTAAAATATAGAATTTTAAACTATCTTACCAACTCTTCTTAGCTTAACAAATTTCAAATAGCATAATATGTACTAACAAATCGTTTCTCGAGCACCCCTAGGTCGTCTGGGCCTCTAGGCTTTATGATGAATACAGGAATGCTAGCTGATGCTCTTATTGATGCACAAGCCATTTCCAAATTCTGGTTTGGAATTGGTTGTTCTTTCCTTTATTTAACTCAAATCAAATGGCGCGTGCTAAAAAACTTCGTCGTTTTCCCTCGCCCGTTAGCTTCACCTAGCGATCGCAAACGCCTCGTTCTTCCGCCATTTTTTCAATATCGATAAGCTTACGTCTAGCGTTTTTCAAAACTTATTCTTAATATTATTCATTACTAATTCTAACGATTTCATTTTTCAAATATAAACTTAATTCTATGACGGCGGTAACATTATCTCCCCCGTAATTGATCCCGATGCTTGGTTAGTTACCATTCTCCAACCTTTGATGTAACAGGTGTGGATTTTTGCGGAACCTTTTTGAACCTCTTGTTTAAAGCCCTTGAAACAGTCTTCCTTTCCTTATTGGCCAGTATTTAGCTGCCTTCTAAATTATATTTGAAATTAGCGCCCGAGAGTGTATGTTTTTCTCTTCTCAAACAGAGCAAGTGAGTCCCCAATCTACGATTTTAACACGCATATCTCTTTTGTTAAATTCATGGACAGATGCGGTGTCAAAATTTGTAAGGCAGGAAACGAGTTGGCAACCTTGACAAAGATGCGATGTCCCTGGGCGCAGCCGTAGCCAATAAAGAACTGGCGCGAAGTTCGATGCTTGCCACGAAGAAATGGAGGCCAATGGGACCAACGCTGGGAACCCAATAGCACCCCTGGACAGTAGATCGGCTTGGTTAATCGCATTAGGGACATAACGCCATTGCATTTTCTGAGTAAGCTCATGTATGGAAGAGACGAGTTTTGAAACAAACACGTTCAATCGAGCAGATTCATCTTGAATCCGGATTACGCAACCGCTGGGTAACACAAACAATAAGCTCCAGCTCGGTATAGTCTGAGTCTTTATGGGTGCGACTCGCGCCGTAGGTTGCCTTGGAAATGTCTCCCGAAAGAGGGACTACCTGAGACCTAAACCAAAGCCAGGTTTGTTAGAGCTAAGGTTGAATGACATTAAGACATCATAGAAAGAATACCCAGAGGATGTAGCAGGCGAACCATCAAACACAACACAGTTCTGAAAAGCCTCAAACACAACCCTCACCTTAGTAGTGTTTTTGTTTCGTTTATACAACGTTAAAAATGAAACACATTTTAACTTTTTATTAACCGGCATTGAAAAATATGAATATGAGCAACTATTAGTGATCCCGACGTGAACGGAAAACGACGAAGTTTTTAGCGCGCGCCATTTGATTTGAGTTAAATAAAGGAAAGAACAACCAAATCCATGTTTGTTTAAAAAATCATGCACCAACCCGATCCCAACAATAATATATATTTTAATTTGTTTATTATTATAAACAAACATTGTTTTGTGAACTCTTTTCATACGTGGCTAATAAGCAAAATGTTAAATGTTAACCCGACGATTACCAATAACGAGCCAAAATAGTCAACGCCTGTATAGGTGAACGGCAGGGCCGTAGCTAGCATGGGGCAGGTGCTAGCTACGGCCCCCGATATACAGGGCCCCACCGGGGCCCCTTCTTATCGACCACTTCTTATACCCTTGCAGAGGGTATTATAACTTTGTCCAAAAGTGTGCAACGCAGTGAAGGAGACATCTCCGACCCTATAAAGTATATATATTCTTGATCAGGATCACCTCCTGAGTTGATATGAGCATGTCCGTCTGTCTGTCCGTCTGTCTGTCTGTCTGTTTCTACGCGAACTAGTCTCTCAGTTTTGAAGCTATCGTCTTGAAACTTTGCACACACCCTTCTTTTCTTTGCACGCAGTATATAAGTCGGAACGGCCCGGATCGGCCAACCATATCTTATAGCTGCCATATAACTGATTGATCGGAAAAGGTATAACTTTGGTGTTTTTAGAGTTAGAGAGTTCAAATTTGACACGAGAGCTATTTTTGGCAAACCATTACGACATGCCAAATTTCATAAGGATCGGCAGACTATATCTTATGGCTGCCATATAACTGAACGATCGGAAATGACCCAACTTTCGTGTTTTTGAAGATAGAAAGTTGAAACTTAATACAGATTCTAGTTTTGGCCAGTTGATCCAACATACCAAATTTCATTAGGATCGACTATATCCTAAAGCTGCCATATAACTGAACGATCGGAAATGGTACTTGGTAGAAATATCAACTTTCGTATTTTTGAAGATAGAAGTTTTGGACTTTTTTTAGATTTTTTATTTTAGTTTATTGGTTTTAATATGATGTAATCATAAGGATCGGCCAACTATATCCGATGTTTGCGATATATATCCGGTTTTAACTGCAAAGGTATATAAACTTCGGCTCCGCCCAAAGTTAGCTTTTCTTTCTTGTTTAGTTCTGAAAAAGCCTTACCATGGCTTTCGGACTTTCTGAATGTGCTTTAAATGGATCCCAATAGTCTAACAAAATAAAAAAATTCTACATTTTTTACAGTTTTATTAGATAATGTACAAAACAACATGTTTTCGCTTTACTTCAACATATCTCAGTATCTCATTTGGTAAATACCATTAAAAACGCCGCTTTCTCGCTTTGCAACCTGAAATTCGTCGATCGCTTGGCTGAAATCAATCTTTCTTGCTCGCTCATTTTCAATTGATAATAATGCCAATACACAGAATCGCTCTTGCCCCATAGAGCTTCTCAAATAATTTTTAATCAATTTCAATTTCGAAAAAGATCTTTGCGCCGTTGCAACTGTTTGCACGCCTTCACATAGCTTGAACAGTTCCCGTATCAAGAGACGATGCAGACGTGGATGATAACTAATTAACGAATTTCCCGGAAATCTTTTTTGCGTCATTCTTTTCCTTTCGTTTTGCCTATTTTTTTTCGCTCCGCTGGGATAGATACGTTTCATCGCGCAAGTTAACAATTATATAATTGTTAACTATAATTATAACTATAATAAATTGTAATTATATTACACCAAGGTGCACCGGGCGTTGGCCGCTGGTTGTCGCTAGCGAGTCCGGATCAGGAGTTGCCGTCAAAGAACGCGCGTCACGCCTCCGCTACACCAAGGAACTACCACGCATATGCGCTAGCTAATCCGGATCGGGAGTTTCTCGACTGGTGACTGGGGTGTCTCTGATCAGTTTCTTCACTTGGCTTGAATTCACGAGCCGTCTGTTCGTCACGATTCAAGAATCGGTAAGGCTTACGACAGACTTATCCCTTACTCGGCTCGTCGCAAGGCTACTTGCCGTGGTCGGGACTCTTAGACACTGTGGAATCTGCAGAAGGGGTCCTTCAACTTAACGCTTCAGCGCCCGCTAATTCTTCTAAATTTCCTAAAATGCTCCTAAATTACGCTCCGATCATTCAACATTTTATTTGGTGGGTCGCCTTTCCCGGCCACGAAACTCTGCTGTTGCAATGCGGAGATCCGGTGGACTTCCAGGGTCCGCTTTTCGTAGCTCCTCTTCCGCTAATGCTAGCCCCGCTTCGTACTTTCCACGGTTGCGTTGCCGCAGAATTTTAAATTATAAGTTATAAGGGTAAACATTCATATATATATATATATACAAATATATATAAATATAGTATGTATATATACTATGTCGGATCTTAAATTATGGTAGTCAGTGTAATAAAGAACAATTCTCGTCACTGCAATTGTTGTTTGTTAGTACACTTTGTTCCTTCTATTCGTCAGATGGTCAGGATAGTTCGATGCGAATAAGGAAGAGAGATGTGGCATGAGGTTAGAGGTTTGAGAGAGAGAAATGGGCACTACGATTATTGTGCGTGTATGCTTGAGCCACTGCGAGAGACAGAGATACAAGTATGTTCGTTGTAGCTTTTCTAGAGGACATTTTCGGTAAGCGAGAATTGCTGGAGCAGTCTCAAGTTGGCAGTGGCACGATCAAGTATATTCGCCGTATACAATCCGTTCAAAATATGGAAAATCATAATCAGAACCTGACATCAGATGTGGGATCAGTGCGAACTCTTGCATTTACTGAAGATCGGTGGCGTACAATTATGCAACTACAAAATCGCAATTTCGTCGAAATGTGTAAGGCTATGCAAGCGTCGGTGCGTCCACAAAATCAAGTGGTTTTGCCAAAATTTAACCCAGATGTATCAGGAGTGGATGTGACTCAATGGTGTGCAACGGCAAGCATTATCATGGACGAACAGAAGATTTATGGCAGCGCACTTACCATGATGTTGAGTAGTTGCAAGCAGGGCAGTGCTTCAGCGTGGCTTGCACAGATCTGCTATCCTGGCATTAATTGGAGCAGTTTAAAGAACTATTTATACAGCGCTTCGAGATTAAGGAAACGCCGGCAGCTGTGTTCCTGAATCTGCTGAACAGCCGTCCAGCCCACAATGAGTGCCCTGCAGTATACGCAAGGCGTATGGTGACGTCATTGACCACAAAAGGCGCAATATGAACGTCGAGGAAATAGCTGTATCCACTATACTTGCGCATATGGCCCAAGTATATGTATCCGTTTGCAGTGTATGTTGTTTTCGTCAAATGTACAAACTAGAAGTCAACTCCAAATGGAACTGAAAGCATTTACATTTGTCAAAAAGCGGAGTGCTGGAAATACTAATGGTAATAGCGGCGACTGCGAGCGAGCCAAAACTGTGTGCCACTTATGCAAGAAACCAGGACATAAAATGGCGGAGTGTAAATTAAAGCGGTCCGGACCGGAGAATAAACAGCATCGCGATTTACAGAATGTGACCTGTTACCGGTGTGGACAAATTGGGCATCTTGCAAATCAGTGCACGAACAATGCAGCTAAATCTGGAGCAGTTACTGAGAAGAAATGTAATCAATGTTTTGTGGCTGAGCCAAAAGGAGTTTTGACACATCAGGGTGAGATCCTTCCTATTTGTTTTGACTCCGGAGATTATTCAAAGTGTTGCCGCAAAATTTGATGGCAAACTTATTAATAATATTGTCATAATACGAGGTATTGGCGACGCTGACATTTCCAGTAAGCTACAAAAACTGTCTAAATGTATTATTAATGGAAATATTTTAGAAATACTGTTTTACGTCAAGGCAGATAAGCATCTCACAAATGATATTGTAATTGGTAGGGAAATCCTTAGTCCAGGATACGAAATCATCTTGACACCTGATAAATTTAAATTAGTTAAGTCTAAATCTGTAAACGTCTGTGAAGTCTCTGAGCCATCTGCCTTGCAAAGAAAGAAAACTTTATCAATTACAGGACCGACAAGGACTAATGGGTCATAAAACCGAGTGACTGAAGAAAGAACGATGCGCCTAGTGGGCTTTAAGGTTGACTGAATCCCTTCAAACGAAAATAGCAAGTGGACAGTTTCAGAATCCAGCAAGACCCAGTGTCTTTATGAAGTTGCTGCCATCATCAAACATTAGGAAAGACTCCCGATCATCTTCAGGCACCTTATCCAGCACGTAAGCAACATTGGAGCACCACTTCCTTAACCGAAGTTGGCCCTTGGCAAAGATCCCGGATGTTTGCTGCATTATGCTAATAGCTTCATATATATAGTCGCCTCCGGAAAGAAGATCATCCACATAAAAGTCGCGACGCAGAATTTCGGCCCCATTTGAAAACCTCTGGAAATTGCTCACCCTCTGCCAACTGATGCATTGTCCGAACTGCTAAAAATGAGGCAGGCTTCGTTCTATGCGTGACAGTATCCAGCTTAAAAACCTGTAACTGGGTGGAATCCCGCCAAAGAATACACTGAAGATAGCTGTCCTCAGGAAAAACCCTGCCGCAACGATACATTTTACAAATGGCCAGTAATGGCCACCCGATGGCATCGGAACCTTAACAGAATATGCAGTAACTTTGGCTGAATGACTGGGCCAGACATCAACACGTCATTCAAGGAATACCCAGAAGTGGTGATAGCAGATCCATCAAAAACATGCATGCATCGTCGCTACGAGCTCGGAAACCGTCCATCGGAGGTCACTACGGATCTGCGAAATGTCCTTAAGCTCCCCGTGGATGGCCTTGAAATCGCTGAACATGGCGACAGTCTGGCCATGTCGCACGTGGAGCGTGTCATCATCCACCTTGGAAACAGGCTGAAGAGCTCCTTGGAGCCTGTGTAAGTCCTGGAAAATGCGCCTTGCCATTCGTGCTAGACGCGCTGGGTGCTCCGATGACTGCTCCGCTGGAGTTTAAATTGATTTTATTAAGTTCCAACCCGAAGAATATTCCGGCAGCAAAATTTTATTGTTCAAAATTTATTTTCTCGCGGCCAACACGATTTGTCCCACTGGGCGCTCAGAAACGTAGCGGAATTGTGAAACGTATATATATAAGAAGCTATGTGCGGGCGAATGCACTTGCGTTGTTGAACTTATGTATGTATGAAGTGCATGCGCGGGCGAATGCACTTGCGTTGTGGAATGTAAGTATGTTTATGCACTTGCGAACTGCCATTTATGTCTATGCAGGGCCGCAGCTAGAGCCTGGGGGGCCCTGTGGCAACAAGTATATTTGGGGCCCCCTATACGGAAGTCTATTGTCAAACTTTTAAAGTACGCTTAGGGTTGTCTATGTGTGGAACGTTTGAATATTCCGTGCGTACAGCTGCTCAATTGAGGTGCTATTGACAAACAATAGTATCAGACAATTGTATAATTATTCTGCGTACAATTATATAATTGTTAGCTTGCGCGATGAAACGTATCTATCCCAGCGGAGCGAAAAAAAGAGGCAAAACGAAAGAAAGGGAACTGATACGGGAACTGTTCAAGCTATGTGAAGGCGTGCAAACAGTTGCAACGGCGGAAAGATCTTTTTCGAAATTGAAATTGATTAAAAATTATTTGAGAAGCTCTATGGGGCAAGAGCGATTGTGTGGATTGGCATTATTATCAATTGAAAATGAGCGAGCAAGAAAGATTGATTTCAGCCAAGCGATCGACGAATTTGCGGCTTGCAAAGCGAGAAAGCAGCGTTTTTAATGGTATTTAGTAAATGAAATACTGAGATATGTTGAAGTAAAGCGAAAACATGTTGTTTTGTACATTATCTAATAAAACTGTAAAAAATTTAGAATTTTTTTATTTTGTTAGACTATTGGGATCCATTTAAAGCACATTCAGAAAGTCCGAAAGCCATGGTAAGGCTTTTTCAGAACTAAACAAGAAAGAAAAGCTAACTTTGGGCGGAGCCGAAGTTTATATACCTTTGCAGTTAAAACCGGATATATATCGCAAACATCGGATATAGTTGGCCGATCCTTATGATTACATCATATTAAAACCAATTAACTAAAATAAAAAATCTAAAAAAAGTCCAAAACTTCTATCTTCAAAAATACGAAAGTTGATATTTCTACCAAGTACCATTTCCGATCGTTCAGTTATATGGCAGCTTTAGGATATAGTCGATCCTAATGAAATTTGGTAGGTTGGATCAACTGGCCAAAACTAGAATCTGTATTAAGTTTCAACTTTCTATCTTCAAAAACACGAAAGTTGAGTCATTTCCGATCGTTCAGTTATATGGCAGCCATAAGATATAGTCTGCCGATCCTTATGAAATTTGGCATGTCGTAATGGTTTGCCAAAAATAGCTCTCGTGTCAAATTTGAACTCTCTAACTCTAAAAACACCAAAGTTATACCTTTTCCGATCAATCAGTTATATGGCAGCTATAAAATATGGTTGGCCGATCCGGGCCGTTCCGACTTATATACTGCGTGCAAAGAAAAGAAGGGTGTGTGCAAAGTTTTAAGACGATAGCTTCAAAACTGAGAGACTAGTTCGCGTAGAAACAGACAGACAGACAGACGGACAGACAGACGGACATGCTCATATCAACTCAGGAGGTGATCCTGATCAAGAATATATATACTTTATAGGGTCGGAGATGTCTCCTTCACTGCGTTGCACACTTTTGGACAAAGTTATAATACCCTCTGCAAGGGTATAAGAAGTGGTCGATAAGAAGGGGCCCCGGTGGGGCCCTGTATATCGGGGGCCGTAGCTAGCACCTGCCCCATGCTAGCTACGGCCCTGCCGTTCACCTATACAGGCGTTGACTATTTTGGCTCGTTATTGGTAAACGTCGGCTTAACATTTAACATTTTGCTTATTAGCCACGTATGAAAATTGTTCACAAAACAATGTTTGTTTATAATAATAAACAAATTAAAATATATATATTATAATATATATATTATATATATAATATATAATATATTTTTTAAACAAACATGGATTTGGTTGTTCTTTCCTTTATTTAACTCAAATCAAATGGCGCGCGCTAAAAACTTCGTCGTTTTCCGTTCACGTCGGGATCACTAATAGTTGCTCATTCATATTTTTCAATGCCGGTTAATAAAAGCTGGAGCTATACGGGGCTGACCTTGGGTGAAGTTGCTGACCTTGGGACCTATAACAGAGATTATTATTGTTTGTGTTACCCCTCGGTTGCGTAATCCGGATTCAAGACGAATCTGCTCGATTGAACGTGTTTGTTTCAAAACTCGTCTCTTCCATACATAAGCTTACCCAGAAAATGCAATGGCGTTATGTCCCTAATGTGATTAACCAAGCCGATCTACTGTCCAGGGGTGCTATTGGGTTCCCAGCGTTGTTCCCATTGCCTCCATTTCTTCGTGGCAAGCATCGAACTTCGCGCCAGTTCTATATTGGCTACGGCTGCGCCCAGTGACATCGCATCTTTGTCAAGGTTGCCAACTCGTTTCCTGCCTTACAAATTTTGCCACCGCATATGTCCATGAATTTAACAAAAGAGATATGCGTGTTAAAATCGTAGATTGGTGACTCACTTGCTCTGTTTGAGAAGAGAAAAACCTACACTCTCGGACGCTAATTTCGAATATAATTGCGAAGGCAACTAAATACTGGCCAATAAGGAAAGGAAGACTGTTTCAAGGGCTTTGAACAAGAGGTTCAAAAAGGTTCCGCAAAAATCCACACCTGTTACATCAAAGGTTGGTGAATGGTAACTAACCACGGATCGGGATCAATTACGGGGGAGATAATGTTGCCGCCGTCATAGAATTAAGTTTATATTTGAAAAATGAAATGGTTAGAATTAGTAATGAATCAACTTCCCTCTCTTTCTTTCAAGCGAACGGTCGTGTTTTTTTGTGCGCACTGCGTTTTTGATAAATATTGGTAAACCGGTGTTTACATACTTTGTGAATTAAATCTTGTGAATCATAACAATCTTAAAGCCTAAACCGTATCGCTTCGCGAGTGCTTTGGTTTATTTGGAATCGAATTAATAATTTGTCTAAATTCTATTCCAAGCATAGCTCAGCTCTGCTTCTTCCCCGGCTTATCTATATTTTCTGCATTTCTCTTGTGCACTCTTTCAAAGCTCCCGCTTCGGCTTCTTGTTTGGCACAGTGGTTCAAGGTATTGTGTTTTTTAACTTTTTAAATATTAATTTTTGTCTTATTAAATTAAAAAAAAAAAATAATAATAATAAACAAAATGGAATTTAAACTGGTCTGTGCCATTAAGTCTTGCAACAAGACGATTTCCACATCCCAGCCTAGTATCCATTGCTGGTTATGTGAAAACGTCGTGCACGCCAAGTGTGCCGGTTTCACTGCATCAGTTTCGGATGCCATTTCCCGTAGGTCTGGGATACATTATTGTTGCGAAAATTGTCGTGCTGTGCAAGGCGAAATGAGGTCGTTCATGAGACAGACCAAAAATGGATTTAAAGAGCTGATCACTGGTTTTTCGTAAACTCAATGACCAGCTCTGTGCGCTTGACATTCAATTTAGTGGCCTTCAGCTGCTAAATGAGTCCCCTAAGCGTAAGAAATCCGCTGTTTCTGATCCGCCTCAGCCTGCTCAGCCGACATTAATGCAGCCGCTTATAACTCTGGCCACCCCAAGGGCCTTAACTGAGAAAAATTCGTCAGAATTTCTCAGGGATAATGAGCAATTGTCCGATATGTCCGCCATGGCATCCCTTCAAGTGATGCCACAGGTCCTAGGGAACGAAACCCCCATTAGGGTCACCCAAAAGGGTATTCCACAGTCCGGACCACCGGCACCGACTGATGCTGCAGTTCTTGTACCTGCGACACCAAAACCCTTACAGGTGATTCCTCCATCGAAACATATATTTGTTTCTCGGCTTGCCCCTGATACTTCAGAGATTGATATCTCGGCTTATATCAAAGCCAAAACTAAAGCCGATATAAAGGTGGAGGACATACAAAAATTTAAATACAATTAAACAAGGCGCACGTCTTCTTTCAAGATTCGTGTGCCCGCGCTGATGTTCAAGACGATTTGTTCTCCCAGTTTTTGGCCAGAGAATCTTTTCGTCCAAGAACATCAGCCTAGTTCCGTTAAAAAAAAAAGTTAATAAACCAGTGGGAGTCAGACTTCCCAATATCGGAACCACTGACCAACCCTCCACCTCTTCTTTGGCCTCTAACCCAAAAAACTAATTTCCTCACTAACTCTTACCTATCAGAATACTAGGGGGCTACGTAGCAAACTCCCCAAGCTATATTCTGATAGTTCTTTCTTTGCATCCCATATAATAGCATTTACAGAAACTTGGTTAAATCCGGAGATCTTTAGCTCCGAAGTTTTTCCAAGTAAGTACACCACTTTTAGACGGGATCGATCTCAGCGAAGAGGAGGTGGAGTCCTCATTTCGGTAGACTCTACTTTTGCTTCTGAAGAGGTGAAATCCCAAGAGTTTGGTGACATAGAATTTATTTGCGTTAAAATCACTATGTCCGTGAAAGCTTTATACATTACATGTTCATATATACCTCCTATGTCTGAACCGCCCACATATTGGCAGCATTTGTCCGCTATTCGATACGTCTCTAATCTTATGACGGATCGTGACCAACTCGTAGCGGTGGGCGACTTTAATATCCCAGAATTAAAGTGGTCCAACGTCGATAACTCACCATCTTTGTCACTTATAACTTACCATGACTTCACCGCGGGCATGTTTGACATGTCCCTAGGTCAGATCAATCATGTTAGAAATTCGCTAGGTCGGCTTTTAGACTTATGTTTTGTATCTGATCCTGATGGTACTGCTCTCTCCAGAGCGTTTCCCCTTTCATCCCCAGAGGATCCATATCACCCCACGCTGGAGGTCTCAATCGAAACCACTCCTGGTATCGATCAGATGTTTCCGAGCGTGGTAAAATAAGGTTCGCTGTTTCCGTAAAGCTGATTTTCAGAAACTTAATAGCCTTATTGATACATTTGACTGGTCTGATATTCTGGCGTGCACTGATCTTAATGTCACTTTAGAAAAATTTTTGACTCATGTGTGCCTTGGAAACATCCGTCCGCTTCAACAAATCCTCCTTGGTATACAAGGTGCCTCACTAACCTAAAAAATAAAAAAAATAAGCTTTTACTTAAATATAAAAAAACCTGCAGTAGTGTTGACTTCTCAAGATACCTACTAGCTCGGTCGAATTTTACCGTGCATAACGCTGAATGTTATAGGAATTATATTGACCGCTGCCGGATTCAATTTACTCAGGATCCAAAGCAGTTTTATAATTTTGTAAACACTAAGCGTAAACACGTATCTTTTTCACCTCTGCTTATGTTTGAAAATTCCTCTGCGACTTCGGATCAGGCCATTGCCGATCTATTCGCAGAATTTTTTCAAACAACTTATTCTCCTCCTAAATTGACTGATCAGCCTTATGCATATAACATTCAAGCAGCAAATCTTATTTTCTGTCCGTCTTTTTCTGAGAACAACTTATTATCTGGTCTTTTAAGGGTAAAACCCATTTATTCGCCAGGCCCCGACGGAGTACCAGGCTGTGTGCTAAAATACTGCGCCAGGGCTCTGTGCAAACCTCTTCTAAGACTTTTCAACTTATCTTTGGAAACCTCGATTTTTCCCCTCAAGTGGAAGGAATCATTTATAATTCCCCTACATAAAAAGGGGAAAAAGTCCGAGGCTGCCAACTACAGAGGCATCTCTAAGTTGTCGGCAATTCCAAAGTTATTTGAAAAATTAATTACCCCTCATTTGCAACACCTTTGCTCTTCGATCATCACTCCTTGTCAGCATGGCTTTATTAAGCGTCGCTCCACCACCACAAACTTATTGGAGTTGACATCCTTTGTCATAGACGGCTTTTGTAAGGGATATCAAACCGATGTAATTTACACAGACTTCAGCAAAGCATTTGATTCTGTTAATCACTCACTTTTGTTGAGTAAACTGAATATGCTGGGTTTTCCTAAAGACCTCTTAACCCGTTATTATTTACGCTTTTTATAAACGACTTGCCCCCTGCTTTAACGAACTCTCTAGTTCTTATGTATGCAGATGATGTAAAGCTTTGTCTTCAGTATAAATCCATCTCTGCCCAATGCAGTCTTCAGTCTGACCTTGATAACTTTCAAAAATGGTGTTTGGCTAATGATCTAATACTTAATGGATCAAAATGCAAGCATATGTCTTTTTATCGTTCTTGCCCTCTGCAAGCTACGTATTCCATTAATGGGATTGCCTTAGAAAAATTAACCCAGGTTAATGATCTCGGCATCCTATTAGACATAAAACTTAAATTTGCCGACCATATTTCCTTAATGGTTAATAAGGCTAAAGGAGTCCTTGGTTTTATTAAAAGGTGGTCAAAAGAATTTAATGACCCCTATATAACCAAAACTTTATTCATTTCTTTGGTCCGTCCGATACTAGAGTACGGTTCATGTGTCTGGAGTCCCCAATATGGAGTACATAAGGACCGCATAGAATCCGTACAAAAGAACTTTTTAATATTTGCACTTAGAGGTCTATACTGGGATGCAAATCTTCAGCTTCCATCCTACAGTAGCAGACTTTTACTTATTAACTTACCTAGCTTAACAAATCGTAGGACAATGCTCGGTGTAGTTTTTCTGCATAACCTTATCAACGGGGATGTAGATAGCCAGCATTTACTAACACGCTTAAATTTCAACATTCCTAATAGAAGGACTCGAAACTTTAGTCCTCTGTTCCTTAGCCGTTGTAGTTCGACAAATGCACTGCATGACCCTTTTAGGGTATTATGTTCGAACTACAATGGTCTCTACTCTATTACATCTCTTTCCTGTCCCTCTAATTTAAAATATAGAATTTTAAATTTCCTTACTAACTCCTCTTAGCTTAATAATTAACAAATAACTTAATATACTCTAACAAATCGTTTCTTGAGCGCCCCTCGGTCGTCTGGGCCTCTAAGCTTTATGATGAATACAGGAATGCTAGCTGATGCTCTTATTGATGCACAAGCCATTTCCAAATTCTGAAAGACCGCAAAAAAAAAAAAAAAAAATAAAAATAATATTAAGAATAAGTTTTGAAAAACGCTAGACGTAAGCTTATCGATATTGAAACAAGAAAGGAATGCTAACTTCGGGCGGAGCCGAAGTTTATATACCCTTGCAGTTAAAACCGGATATATATCGCAAACATCGGATATAGTTGGCCGATCCTTATGGGAATAGGAATATATAATCCAATTTATTACAATACAAAATCTAAAAAAAGTCCCAAACTTCTATCTTCAAAAATACGAAAGTTGATATTTCTACCAAATACCATTTCCGATCGTTCAGTTATATGGCAGCTCTAGGATATAGTCGGCCGATCCTAATGAAATTTGGTAGGTCGGATTAACTGACCAAAAATATAATCTGTACCAAGGTAGGTACAAGATATAGGTAGGTTGGATCAAGTGGCCAAAAATAGAATCTGTATTAAGTTCCAGCTTTCTATCTTCAAAAACACGAAAGTTGGGTCATTTCCGATCGTTCAGTTATATGGCAGCTATAGGATATAGTCGGCCGATCCTTACGAAATTTGGCATGTCGTATTATTTTGCCAAAAATAGCTCTCATGTCAAATTTGAACTCTCTAACTCTAAAAACACCAAAGTTATACCATTTCCGATCAATCAGTTATATGGCAGCTATATGATATAGTCGGCCGATCCGGGCCGTTCCGACTTATATACTGCGTGCAAAGGAAAGAAGGGTGTGTGCAAAGTTTCAAGTCGATAGCTTTAAAACTGAGAGACTAGTTTGCGTAGAAACAGACAGACGGACAGACAGACGGACAGACGGACAGACGGACATGCTTATATCAACTCAGGAGGTGATCCTGATCAAGAATATATATACTTTATAGGGTCGGAGATGTCTCCTTCACTGCGTTGCACACTTTTGACCAAAATTATAATACCCTCTGCAAGGGTATAAAAATGGCGGAAGAACGAGGCGTTTGTGATCGCTAGGTGAAGCTAACGGGGCGAGGGAAAACGACGAAGTTTTTTAGCGCGCGCCATTTGATTTGAGTTAAATAAAGGAAAGAACAAGCAATTCCAAACCAGAATTTGGAAATGGCTTGTGCATCAATAAGAGCATCAGCTAGCATTCCTGTATTCATCATAAAGCCTAGAGGCCCAGACGACATAGGGGTGCTTGAGAAACGATTTGTTAGTACATATTATGCTATTTGAAATTTGTTAAGCTAAGAGGAGTTAGTAAGATAGTTTAAAATTCTATATTTTAAATTAGAGGGACAGGAAAGAGATGTAATAGAGTAGAGACCATTGTAGTTCGAACATAATACCCTCAAAGGGTCATGCAGTGCATATGTCGAAATAAAATGGCTAAGGAACAGAGGACTAAAGTTTCGAGTCCTTCTATTAGGAATGTTAAATTTTAAACGTGTTAGTAAATGCTGGCTATCTACATCCCCGTTAATAAGGTTATGCAGAAAAACTACACCGAGCATTGTCCTACAATTTGTTAAGCTAGGTAAGTTTATAAGTAAAAGTCTGCTACAGTAGGATGGAAGCTGAAGATTTGCATCCCAGTATAGACCTCTAAGTGCATTTATTAAAAAGTTCTTTTGTACGGATTCTATGCGGTCCTTATGTACGCCGTATTGGGGACTCCAGACACATGAACCGTACTCTAGTATAGGACGGACCAAGGAAATAAAAAATGTTTTGGTTATATAGGCGTGTTCAGTTTACTCAAAAAGAGTGAGTGATTAACTGAATCAAATGCTTTGCTGAAGTCTGTGTAAATTACATCCAATAAGTTTGTGGTGGTGGAGCGACGCTTAATAAAGCCATGCTGACAAGGAGTTATAATCGAAGAGCAAAGGTGTAGCAAATGAGGGGTAATTAATTTTTCAAATAACTATAATAATGTTAATATAAATATATGAACATGTAATGTTGAACATGCAAGAGTAGAGTCTACCGAAATGAGGACTCCACCCCCCTTCGCTGAGGTCGATCCCGACTAAAAGTGGTGAACTTTCTAGGAAAAACTTCGGAGCTAAAGATCTCCGGCGTTAACCAAGTTTCTGTAAAGGCTATAATGTGGGATGCAAAAGAAAAACTATCAGCATATAGTTTAGGGAGTTTGCTACGGAGCCCCCTAGTGTTCTGATAGGTAAGTGTCAGTGACGAAACTAGTTTTTTGGGTTAGTGGCCAAAGAAGAGGTGGAGGGTTGGTCAGTGGTTCCGATATTGGGAAGTCTCACTCCCACTGGTTTTTAAACTTTTTTCTTTACGGAACTAGGCTGTTGTTCTTGAACGAAAAGATTCTCTGGCCAAAAACTGTAAGTACAAATCGTCTTGAACATCAGCGCGGGCACACGAAGAATTATATTTAAATTTAGTTATGTCCTCCACCTTTATATCGGCTATATCGGAAGAATCAGGGGCAAGCCGAGAAACAAATATATGTTTCGATGGAGGAATCACCTGTAAGGGTTTTGATGTCGCAGGTACGAGAACTGCAGCATCAGTCGGTGCCGGACTTTGGAATACCCTTTTGGGTGACTCTGACAGGAGTTTCATTTACTGGGACCTGTGGTATCACTTGAAGGGATACCAATAAATAAGTTAGGCTAAGATTTGAGAAAAAATATATAGATCGACTTACAACGTTGAAGAAGCAGCATCTTTCGTTCATTTACTTATTGTTTAATATTAAGCAGCCACCAATTATTTTTTGTTAGTGACTGTGAGAGAAAATAATCTCGATAAACGATTTTAAGGCTCCCGGGTAGACTTAGAGCTAAAAACTAAAAAATTTGTTAAAGAAAAAAATTGCCCAGCAAAATAGTTAAAATTAGTACAGCCAAAAAAATTTACGGGCAAAAAAAAAATATTACATATTTACGGGCATAATTAATTTGGCGTACACAAAAATATATGTTGTACTAAATTTATGTTGCGAAAATTTCTCGAACTAAAGAACTACCGATACTACGATAACTATACGAACTACTACGATAACTATACGAACTACCGAACTGAGCGGACGTGCTTTGCCGACCTCCGGGAAAGCTGCACCATAGTACAGCTAATCAAAAAACTGGGGTAACCCAATATAAGCGAAAAGACGCTGAACTACAATTCACTAAAAGCGACAGACAAGCTTTTTATAACAGTTGTGATGTGCTAAACCAAAACTAGTGCATTGTTAAAAAAAAAAATAAGAGCCACGCAATGAGCAACGATCAAAAGAACGAGCGTAGAAGTTCAGTGAACCACAGAAACGGCTTCTACTCATACTTTTCAACCCAAAGGGCTGAAACCCAAAGGGCACGGTCTTGCTCACCCGCTCTTCTCACTCCGACTTCCGCGTCATGGAGTTCGCAGTGTAAAACCCCCCTCCAATATCGGAAACAAATTTCGCACCAACAACTAGCAGCGCTACAACTTCTGCAACAACAGCGAAAACCTCTGCAACTCAAAGTACCGCGACGGCAACGACTACAGCGAGTACAAAAACAACAACTTCGGAAAGTGCCAAAGCGGCAACGGCCACACAGACTGGAATGGATCGCTACATCTAAAATTAAGAGTAAGCTTAGCTCGTAGATTTGTCCTTCTGGCGGAGGTTGAGGAAAACCAACCAGCCCAAAAGACACCGCAAAAAAACCCAAGCCCCCTCTAATCTATATTAGGGAAAAAAGCTCGAGTGCCCTGGTCAACAAAATAGCGTCGTTGATCAGTGACAACTTTCATGTAGTTCCGCTTATCAAAGGGAACATCCATGAAACAAAGGTGCAAACCAAGACTGAAGAGCACTTCCGAATCGTGTCCAAATATCTGGACACTGCACAGAAAAACTATTACACGTACCAGCTGAAAAGCAGTAAGGGCCTACAAGTGGTAGTAAAGGGAATAGAACCTGATGTTACCGCCGCGGAAATAAAAACCGCCCTTAAAGAAAAGGACTTCGCCGACAAGAATGTTATTAACATTCTAAATAAAGATAAAAAGCCACGACCCCTCTTCAAGGTCGAGCTTGAGCCAGAAAGCAGGTCGCTGAAGAAGAACGAAGTCCACCCAATCTACCACCTGCAATATCTTTTGCATCGGAAAATCACTGTTGAAGAGCCACATAAACGCAACGGTCCAGTGCAATACACTATGGATGGACACACAAGGTGCACACAGAATGCGTACATTGCGTCAAAAACTACGCCAGACGTCTTCTTCGCCAAAGCTGCGAGATCCCCATTCGGTCCATTAAACACCACCACCGGCTTCTCCTATGCCGATGCTCTACGATCTGGAAGGGAAATTCCAATTCAGCCTAACTCTCAAAGCCCTCAACAGGCCCAGAACAGTCACACAGCAAAAGGGAAAGTATGATGCTTACCCTCCAACAAAGTATGATGGAGGTTATGTCATTCATGAAAACGACCATGCAAACGCATGTTCAAAACCAGAACATGGTGATACAGCTGCTCGTAGCACAACAGTCTAAATAATTTATGCAGGCGCTACGAATATCAATGTGGAACGCCAATGGTGTCTCCCGGCATAAACTAGAATTGTCACAATTCTTGACCGAAAACCAAATTGACGTTATGCTACTGGTGGAAACGCATCTTACAAGC
>NW_027222903.1:0-54170 GCF_030179905.1 Drosophila bipectinata | reverse complement strand
AATCTGTTCACTTGTTTCGATGGTTCCATGGTTTCTTCGAAAGCCAAATTGGTGTGCGGGATGATATTGCAAGCTTCCAAATGTGGTATTATGCGCGTTAACAATCATTTTTCAAATAGTTTAGACAAACAAGATAGAAGGCTTATTGGTCTGTATGATGACGGAATTGTGTGGTCTTTTCCAGGCTTCCGGAATCATTATAATAATGGATTTCTTCCACTTTTTTGGGAAATAGCCAAGATTAATGATTCCATTAAATAGTTTGCAGACGACCTCTATAGCGCATTTTGGAAGTTCGATCAGCATCTTTGGGGTCAATAGGTCACCACCGGGAGCCTTTTTTGGTTTAGCCCTCTTATGACTTTTTCGATTTCGTTCGGCCGGAATGGAGGTGCGGCTGGCTGAGGGAGGACTCTGGCTGAATTACTGGCAGGAGGAATGAATTTGAGGCTGGGTTTGGCTGGAAGACACTTTGGAGATGTGTGGCGAATGTTTCAGCTCGGTCTTCGTTGCTGCGAGCCCAGCATCCCGAAGAGTTTCTTATCGGGTGGTCGTTTCAATTGGGGCACTAAATTTGGGGGCCCTCCACAGGGGGTACTTTGTGCTTGTTGGCGAGAGATTCTGGATGTACCTCAGCTGTGCATTTTCTTCCTGTTGGTGAAGAGCCTGGTCGAGTGATCGGGTTGCTTCCTTAAGGCGTTGTTTTGAAGCTGGTGATCTGCTGTTTTTGCCAATCACGACGCGTGCGCCTCTTTTCTCGCACGAGCTGTTCGATTTGCTGATTAGATTTGAAGTGTTTGTTTCGGTCTACTTCTTTCCTATGAGGGTAGAGATTTTAGCTGCCGCAACGAGTACTTCTTCCAGGGCGCTCGTAGTGTAGTCGATGTCCGATTCCATGTTAAAATCCGGGGCGAGTTCTATGTGGGCACTCACGTACTTTTTGTATTTTAGCCAGTTTGTTTTTGTCGTCGTCAGACTGAAGGGGTGTTAGCGTTAGAAGCACAGGCGAGTGGTCTGATGATAAGTCCGAGACTGCTTTGGCACTTATTAGATTGCGAGGTATGTTTTTTGTCACTGCAAAATCAATAAGGTCTGGGAGCTTTCGTGAGTCTGTTGGCCAGTATGTGGGACTTCCAGGGGAAACGTAGTCCAGTTTATTTTTCACATTTATAATTGCATTGTACAATTGTCTTCCTTTGGGAGTCACTAGACGTGATCCCCAGTGCGTATGTTTGGCGTTGTAGTCTCCTGCGGCTATAAATCGATCCCCAAGTGAATTGTAGAAGTCCATAAATTGTCCTTCCGAGATTGAGAAGCGAGGAGGGCAGTAAACGGCAGCAATTGAAAGGATTCCGTTGCTTGACTGAATTTGTATCGATGTGGCCTGCAAGAAGTTTGTTGCAAACCTTTTGTGAAAATGGTGTTTAATTCGTTCTCTGATTAGAACTCCAGTTCCGCCGTGGGCTTTCCCATCTGGATGATCTGTGCGGTAGATTGTGTAGCCTCTTATATGAAAGTTGTATTTGCTTGTAAGATGCGTTTCCACCAGTAGCATAACGTCAATATGGTTTTCGGTCAAGAATTGTGACAATTCTAGTTTATGCCGTGAGACACCATTGGCGTTCCACATTGATATTCGTAGCGCCTGCATAGATTATTTGGACTGTTGTGCTACGAGCAGCTGTATCACCATGTTCTGGTTTTGAACAAGCGTTTGCATGGTCGTTTTCATGAATGACATAAGCTCCATCATACTTTGTTGGAGGGTAAGCATCATAGTTTCCGTTTTGCTGTGTGGCTGTTCTGGGGCCTGTTGAGCGCTTTGAGAGTTAGGCTGAATTGGAATTTCCCTTCCAGATCGTAGAGCATCGGCATAGGAGAAGCCGTTGGTGGTGTTTAGTGGACCGAATAAAGATCTCGCAGCTTGACGAAGAAGACGTATGGCGTGGTTTTTGACGAAACGTACGCATTCTGTGGATTTTGGTTGCGCGTTGCGGTCGCTTGACGCATGCGACTCTTTAACTCCTTATACACAATACATCCTCTATAGTTTGCCGTATGGCTGCCTCCGCAGTTTCCACATTTCTTCACGGTACTGTCCTTGTTTGTAGTGCAGCAAGCGGACTTGTGGGCGTCCCCGCAGACTACACAGACAGCCCGAAGTGTGCAGTAAGACCTTGTGTGTCCATACTCTTGACAATTAGTGCATTGCACTGGACCGTTACGTTTATGTGGCTCTTCAACAGTGATTTTCCGATGCAAAAGATATTGCAGGTTGTAGATTGGGTGGACTTCGTTCTTCTTCAGCGACCTGCTTTCAGGCTCGAGCTCGACCTTGAAGAGGGGTTGTGGCTTTTTATCTTTATTTAGAATGTTAATAACATTCTTGGCGGCGAAGCCCTTTCTTTAAGGGCGGTTTTTATTTCCTCGACGGTAACATCAGGTTCTATTCCCTTTACTACCACTTGTAGGCCCTTACTGCTTTTCAGCTGGTACGTGTAATAGTTTTTCTGTACAGTGTCCAGATATTTTGACACTATTCGGAAGTGCTCTTCAGTCTTGGTTTGCACCTTTGTTTCATGGATGTTCCCTTTGATAAGCGGAACAACATGAAAGTTTTCACCGTTCCCGATCAACGACGCAATTTTGTTGACCAGGGCACTCGAGCTTTTTTCCCTAATATAGATTGGAGGGGGCTTGGGTTTTTTTGCGGTGTCTTGGGCTGGTTGGTTTTCCTCAGCCTCCGCCAGTAGGGCAAATCTGTTAGTAGTGGATCTGTCTGGTTCATTATCGTTATTCAGGACACGGTTAATTTTTGTTTTGTTGCCTGCCGGATTACTCTGCGGGCTAAGCTTGCGCTTAATTTGGATGTAGCGATCCATTCCAGTCTGTGTGGCCGTTGCCGCTTTGGCACTTTCCGAGGTTGTTGTTTTTGTACCCGCTGTAGTCGTTGACGTCGTGGTACTTTGAGTTGCAGGGGTTTTCGCTGTTGTTGCAGAAGTTGTAGCGCTGCTTGTTGTTGGTGCGAAATTTGTTTCCGATATTGGAGGGGGGGTTTTACACTGCGAACTCCATGACGCGGGAGTCGGAGTGAGCAGAGCGGGTGAGCAAGACCGTGCCCTTTGGGTTTCAGCGGTCAGTAAAGCCGGGTTGCTTTTAAGCGCCGATTTTTCCACTTCGGTATCGCGGGTTGAAAAGTAAGAGTAGAAGCCGTTTCTTTGGTTCACTGAACTTCTACGCTCGTTCTTTTGGTCGTTGCTCAATGAGCTCATTGCGTGGTACGTATTTTTTTTTTTCAACAATGCACTAGTTTTGGTTTAGCACATTACAACTGTTATAAAAAAAAAAAAAAAAGCTTGTCTGTCGCTTTTAATAAATTGTATTTCAGTGTCTTTTCGCTTATATTGGCGAAAATATAAGCGAAGTGAACTTTTCCCGGAGCTCGGACAAAGCACGTCCGCTCAGTTCGGTAGTTCGATTACGATTGACATATTTAATAAACTTCATTTTACAATAGACTTGACTGTGATACATTAATTTAACAAGAAAAAGGGACATTTTATAATTTGGAGAAAAAAGGAGGAAAAGGAGGAAACACAATGTCACAATGTTGAACATACAGTTTTTAACATATTTAATAAACTTCATTTTACAATAGACTTGACTGTGATACATTAATTTAACAAGAAAAAGGGACATTTTATAATTTGGAGAAAAAAGGAGGAAAAGGAGGAAACACAATGTCACAATGTTGAACATAAAGTTTTTAACATATTTAATAAACTTCATTTTACAATAGACTTGACTGTGATACATTAATTTAACAAGAAAAAGGGACATTTTATAATTTGGAGAAAAAAGGAGGAAAAGGAGGAAACACAATGTCACAATGTTGAACATACAGTTTTTAACATATTTAATAAACTTCATTTTACAATAGACTTGACTGTGATACATTAATTTAACAAGAAAAAGGGACATTTTATAATTTGGGAGAAAAAAGGAGGAAAAGGAGGAAACACAATGTCACAATGTTGAACATACAGTTTTTAACATATTTAATAAACTTCATTTTACAATAGACTTGACTGTGATACATTAATTTAACAAGAAAAAGGGACATTTTATAATTTGGAGAAAAAAGGAGGAAAAGGAGGAAACACAATGTCACAATGTTGAACATACAGTTTTTAACATATTTAATAAACTTCATTTTACAATAGACTTGACTGTGATACATTAATTTAACAAGAAAAAGGGACATTTTATAATTTGGAGAAAAAAGGAGGAAAAGGAGGAAACACAATGTCACAATGTTGAACATACAGTTTTTAACATATTTAATAAACTTCATTTTACAATAGACTTGACTGTGATACATTAATTTAACAAGAAAAAGGGACATTTTATAATTTGGAGAAAAAAGGAGGAAAAGGAGGAAACACAATGTCACAATGTTGAACATACAGTTTTTAACATATTTAATAAACTTCATTTTACAATAGACTTGACTGTGATACATTAATTTAACAAGAAAAAGGGACATTTTATAATTTGGAGAAAAAAGGAGGAAAAGGAGGAAACACAATGTCACAATGTTGAACATACAGTTTTTAACATATTTAATAAACTTCATTTTACAATAGACTTGACTGTGATACATTAATTTAACAAGAAAAAGGGACATTTTATAATTTGGAGAAAAAAGGAGGAAAAGGAGGAAACACAATGTCACAATGTTGAACATACAGTTTTTAACATATTTAATAAACTTCATTTTACAATAGACTTGACTGTGATACATTAATTTAACAAGAAAAAGGGACATTTTATAATTTGGAGAAAAAAGGAGGAAAAGGAGGAAACACAATGTCACAATGTTGAACATACAGTTTTTAACATATTTAATAAACTTCATTTTACAATAGACTTGACTGTGATACATTAATTTAACAAGAAAAAGGGACATTTTATAATTTGGAGAAAAAAGGAGGAAAAGGAGGAAAAGGAGGAAACACAATGTCACAATGTTGAACATACAGTTTTTAACATATTTAATAAACTTCATTTTACAATAGACTTGACTGTGATACATTAATTTAACAAGAAAAAGGGACATTTTATAATTTGGAGAAAAAAGGAGGAAAAGGAGGAAACACAATGTCACAATGTTGAACATACAGTTTTTAACATATTTAATAAACATCATGAGTGAATAGACTTGACTGTGATACATTAATTTAACAAGAAAAAGGGACATTTTATAATTTGGAGAAAAAAGGAGGAAAAGGAGGAAACACAATGTCACAATGTTGAACATACAGTTTTTAACATATTTAATAAACTTCATTTTACAATAGACTTGACTGTGATACATTAATTTAACAAGAAAAAGGGACATTTTATAATTTGGAGAAAAAAGGAGGAAAAGGAGGAAACACAATGTCACAATGTTGAACATACAGTTTTTAACATATTTAATAAACTTCATTTTACAATAGACTTGACTGTGATACATTAATTTAACAAGAAAAAGGGACATTTTATAATTTGGAGAAAAAAGGAGGAAAAGGAGGAAACACAATGTCACAATGTTGAACATACAGTTTTTAACATATTTAATAAACTTCATTTTACAATAGACTTGACTGTGATACATTAATTTAACAAGAAAAAGGGACATTTTATAATTTGGAGAAAAAGGAGGAAAAGGAGGAAACACAATGTCACAATGTTGAACATACAGTTTTTAACATATTTAATAAACTTCATTTTACAATAGACTTGACTGTGATACATTAATTTAACAAGAAAAAGGGTCATTTTATAATTTGGAGAAAAAAGGAGGAAAAGGAGGAAACACAATGTCACAATGTTGAACATACAGTTTTTAACATATTTATTTTACATTAGACTTGACTGTGATACATTAATTTAACAAGAAAAAGGGACATTTTATAATTTGGAGAAAAAAGGAGGAAAAGGAGGAAACACAATGTCACAATGTTGAACATACAGTTTTTAACATATTTAATAAACTTCATTTTACAATAGACTTGACTGTGATACATTAATTTAACAAGAAAAAGGGACATTTTATAATTTGGAGAAAAAAGGAGGAAAAGGAGGAAACACAATGTCACAATGTTGAACATACAGTTTTTAACATATTTAATAAACTTCATTTTACAATAGACTTGACTGTGATACATTAATTTAACAAGAACAAGAATGGAAAGCTAACTTCGGGCGAAGCCGAAGTTGATATACCCTTGCAGTAAATTATGGGAAAAAAAATTGACCACTGAAATTATTCTTCTGTATACTTTTATACTTTTTGTATATACTTTTTTTACTTGTATACTTTTTAATTTAGCCTTTTGTATAAGGCTAATTATATCCTTTTATATAAGGATATAGCTAGCCTTTTCATAATTTTTTACAATGCTATGGTAGTGATTTAACATATTCATAATAATGGGATTCAGGCAATTTTCATTTTCATTATTAAGTTTACAACCCTTTCCTTCTTAAATAACACCCGAATTTTTATTACGAAAAAACCATGGGATTATCCCATGATGACCTTATAGCTAGGTAATGCCACCAATTGGTTCAATGAAAATCATCTTTCGTTGAATGAACACGTGCAAGGGTTTTCAATTGCGTAACAGGTTGTGCAGGTATGAATGTAGTTTATTTAGGGTCTGAGTAACTTTCAAATATCAGGTATTACCTTTTTTCTCACCCCTCAAATTTGGGCTGTAAATATAACGCATAAATTCATAACACAACAGGTAAAACAGGTATATCAAATGATCCTGACAGTTTATTGCCTTGACAAAAAGGGTTAAGCTGTGTCACCTTAAAGGGTTAAGGGATTTAATGTTCTTTTTTTAATATTACCTAACTTCCCTATATATTGAAAAAACCACTAATGGATCACCACCGTGGATCAGTCTAAAAAAAATGTAATCGAGTGAAATTCAGAAAATTGAAAGTGCCTGAAAAGTATTTTTTTGCCAGTGTTAAAGTTAAAGAGTGCAAGTTTAATTTTTTACCAGTGACAAAAAGTGTGTGTTTAAAAATATATGAAATAATTGTTGATACATATATTTTGGTAAGTCTATTCCACTAAAAGCGTCCTTTAATATAAGATTTATGAAGGAGAAATTTAATCCTTCGTAAATTTCTTATTGTTTACTTTTTAACAATTTATTTTGAATTTTTTAAACAGCAAAAAATGCCACGTGTATCACGCCCATCCCAGGAGCAACGCCGCCAAGCTGCTTTAAACCGCAGCAGAGCCCGCTACCAACAAAATGCGGTGCAAATAAGAAACAGGAACTCGCAACACATCGCCAATGTACGCGCACGCAACCCAGACTTACGGGAGGAAAGTCGTGCGCAGGATTCCGCAGCACGGGCTCAGAGCGAAAAGGATTCGCACTCTAGAGCGCCTTCGTGATACTGAAGCACATGCTGATCGGCGGCTGGATCATCAATTGCGTGTTCCATAGAGGATTCGGGACATGGAAGCACGTGCGTACCGTCGGACTATTCCGGAGTACCGAAATCCGGAACGGGTTCGGGACGCCGCGGCGCGTGCTATTCGTCGAGAGGACTCCGAGCAGCGGCGACAAGAGCAGGTGCAAAATACTGCTGATCATGCGACACGGAGGACTATTCCGGAGTACCGAAATCCGGAACGGGTTCGAGACGCCGCAGCGCGTGCTATTCGTCGAGAGGACTCCGAGGAGCGGCGACAAGAGCAGGTGCAAAACACTGCTGATCATGCGACACGGAGGACTATTCCGGAGTACCGAAATCCGGAACGGGTTCGAGACGCCACAGCGCGTGCTATTCGTCGAGAGGACTCCGAAGAGCGGCGACAAGAGCAGGTGCAAAATACTGCTGATCATGCGACACGGAGGACTATTCCGGAGTACCGAAATCCGGAACGGGTTCGAGACGCCGCAGCGCGTGCTATTCGTCGAGAGGACTCCGAGGAGCGGCGACAAGAGCAGGTGCAAAACACTGCTGATCATGCGACACGGAGGACTATTCCGGAGTACCGAAATCCGGAACGGGTTCGAGACGCCACAGCGCGTGCTATTCGTCGAGAGGACTCCGAAGAGCGGCGACAAGAGCAGGTGCAAAATACTGCTGATCATGCGACACGGAGGACTATTCCGGAGTACCGAAATCCGGAACGGGTTCGAGACGCCGCAGCGCGTGCTATTCGTCGAGAGGACTCCGAGGAGCGGCGATAAGAGCAGGTGCAAAACACTGCTGATCATGCGACACGGAGGACTATTCCGGAGTACCGAAATCCGGAACGGGTTCGAGACGCCGCAGCGCGTGCTATTCGTCGAGAGGACTCCGAGGAGCGGCGATAAGAGCAGGTGCAAAACACTGCTGATCATGCGACACGGAGGACTATTCCGGAGTACCGAAATCCGGAACGGGTTCGAGACGCCACAGCGCGTGCTATTCGTCGAGTGGACTCCGAAGAGCGGCGACAAGAGCAGGTGCAAAACACTGCTGATCATGCGACACGGAGGACTATTCCGGAGTACCGAAATCCGGAACGGGTTCGAGACGCCACAGCGCGTGCTATTCGTCGAGAGGACTCCGAAGAGCGGCGACAAGAGCAGGTGCAAAATACTGCTGATCATGCGACACGGAGGACTATTCCGGAGTACCGAAATCCGGAACGGGTTCGAGACGCCGCAGCGCGTGCTATTCGTCGAGAGGACTCCGAGGAGCGGCGACAAGAGCAGGTGCAAAACACTGCTGATCATGCGACACGGAGGACTATTCCGGAGTACCGAAATCCGGAACGGGTTCGAGACGCCACAGCGCGTGCTATTCGTCGAGAGGACTCCGAAGAGCGGCGACAAGAGCAGGTGCAAAATACTGCTGATCATGCGACACGGAGGACTATTCCGGAGTACCGAAATCCGGAACGTGTTCGAGACGCCGCAGCGCGTGCTATTCGTCGAGAGGACTCCGAGGAGCGGCGATAAGAGCAGGTGCAAAACACTGCTGATCATGCGACACGGAGGACTATTCCGGAGTACCGAAATCCGGAACGGGTTCGAGACGCCACAGCGCGTGCTATTCGTCGAGAGGACTCCGAAGAGCGGCGACAAGAGCAGGTGCAAAACACTGCTGATCATGCGACACGGAGGACTATTCCGGAGTACCGAAATCCGGAACGGGTTCGAGACGCCACAGCGCGTGCTATTCGTCGAGAGGACTCCGAAGAGCGGCGACAAGAGCAGGTGCAAAATACTGCTGATCATGCGACACGGAGGACTATTCCGGAGTACCGAAATCCGGAACGGGTTCGAGACGCCGCAGCGCGTGCTATTCGTCGAGAGGACTCCGAGGAGCGGCGATAAGAGCAGGTGCAAAACACTGCTGATCATGCGACACGGAGGACTATTCCGGAGTACCGAAATCCGGAACGGGTTCGAGACGCCACAGCGCGTGCTATTCGTCGAGAGGACACCGAAGAGCGGCGACAAGAGCAGGTGCAAAACACTGCTGATCATGCGACACGGAGGACTATTCCGGAGTACCGAAATCCGGAACGGGTTCGAGACGCCACAGCGCGTGCTATTCGTCGAGAGGACTCCGAGCAGCGGCGACAAGAGCAGGTGCAAAACACTGCTGATCATGCGACACGGAGGACTATTCCGGAGTACCGAAATCCGGAACGGGTTCGAGACGCCACAGCGCGTGCTATTCGTCGAGAGGACTCCGAAGAGCGGCGACAAGAGCAGGTGCAAAACACTGCTGATCATGCGACACGGAGGACTATTCCGGAGTACCGAAATCCGGAACGGGTTCGAGACGCCACAGCGCGTGCTATTCGTCGAGAGGACTCCGAAGAGCGGCGACAAGAGCAGGTGCAAAATACTGCTGATCATGCGACACGGAGGACTATTCCGGAGTACCGAAATCCGGAACGGGTTCGAGACGCCGCAGCGCGTGCTATTCGTCGAGAGGACTCCGAGGAGCGGCGACAAGAGCAGGTGCAAAACACTGCTGATCATGCGACACGGAGGACTATTCCGGAGTACCGAAATCCGGAACGGGTTCGAGACGCCACAGCGCGTGCTATTCGTCGAGAGGACTCCGAAGAGCGGCGACAAGAGCAGGTGCAAAATACTGCTGATCATGCGACACGGAGGACTATTCCGGAGTACCGAAATCCGGAACGGGTTCGAGACGCCGCAGCGCGTGCTATTCGTCGAGAGGACTCCGAGGAGCGGCGATAAGAGCAGGTGCAAAACACTGCTGATCATGCGACACGGAGGACTATTCCGGAGTACCGAAATCCGGAACGGGCTCGGGACGCCGCAGCGCGTGCTATTCGTCGAGAGGACTCCGAGGAGCGGCGACAAGAGCAGGTGCAAAATACTGCTGACCATGCCTCTCGGAGGACCAATCCCGAATTTCGAATTCAAGAGCGGATTCGGGACGCCGAAGCGCGAGCTACTCATCGCGAGGACCCAGAAGAACGTGCAAGGGAACAGGAAAGGAACACTGGAGAGCACCGACAGCGACGAAGGGATGCGGAAAACAGGCAGCAAGAACGGGAAAGGGACGCCGATTACAGGAGAGAAACCAGGAGAAACCCCATCGCAAGAACCCAGGAGCAACGGATAAACACATCACAACGCCGGGAAACACGACAACAGCGGAGGATTCGGGAACAACAAATTCGACTAATGGCAGAGGAAAGATTAATAAACTTCAGGATGGACCCCCAAAATCGACTGGATGCCTCCCAAAGGCAGTCTCAACGCAATATGGACGCAAGAGCTCAACTTTCGGAGGACGAACTGGATCAGGAACGAGAACAACAGCGAAATAGGATTCGAGCAACAGCAAGGGATCTTTATCACAGGAACATAAAGGAAGGACCAACGGAAATTTGTATTTGCTGTGGAGGAACATGGTTCCGTTCGCAGGTAAGTGGATTATACATCCTGGCTATCTCCTCTAAATTTCCCCTCCTAAACGTTGACAACGCTTTTTATTTGTCACGAAAATTTCCTAGTCCGTCCGGTAAATATAACTTTTGCCATACTTGTCGTCGTGCCATCTCTCTTGGCAAACTCCCGTCACTCTGCCTTTCCAATGGGTTCGACTTCCCAGAAATTCCTGAGTGCTTAAATGGACTCACCTGCCTCGAAGAACGCCTTATTTCACCGAGAATTCCTTTTATGAGGATTATTTCCCTCGGGTATGAAAGACAATGCGGGATCAGAGGGGCAGTGGTGAATGTTCCAATTTCAGTTCCCGATATTGTGACTGCGCTTCCGCGCTCTTTTGACTCTACCCATGTCATCCAAGTCCATTTAAAAAGGAGACTAGAGTACGCACACAATTTCATGACTGAAACTATTCGACCCGCTCGGGTCCTTGAAGCTGTACGGTACTTAGTGAATACCGAGCTCTACAGAAAGCACAACATTTCACTGAACGAATCATGGCTAGCAGAACTTCAAGGAATTAATGAAATTCCTTTTATTGCGGACGAATCTGATCGCGAAGCAGTGGAGCAACTTCTTCAGCAGCAACACCTATCCCAAAATGCTGCAGAGCTCGAAGAAAATTTAAATCCCGGAGGCCATGAAACATTATTGGAAAATAATGATACTGCTATTCAGCGAATTGCATTGGCACCGGGTGAAGGCCGTCGCCCAACAAGCTTAACGCTTGACGAAGACGCAGAGGAACTTTCCTTTCCAACTATTTCTTGCGGGGAAATATTTAAAGGAAATACAACCTATGCGAAAAAAGCCAGATCCCAAATCCGTTTTTACGACCGTCGGTGCGCTGTAGTTCCTAAAGTTTTATACATGTATAAATTTTACGAAATGCAGCGCATTCAAAATTCTATATCAATAGGGCTATAAGCGAGGAAGAAGCGGCAGCTCTTTCCAGCTCCGAAAAGGCTCGGTTAATCCGATCCGATCCAGTGACGTGCTCCCGGTACTTCGATTATAGGTTGCGGCAATTAATGAAATTGTTCAAAACCGATATTTTTGGGGAATTCAATCTTTCCCATTTTTATTGGAGAATCGAATTCCAGCACAGAGGATCTCCGCACTCTCATGGCATGTACTGGCTTGCTGGTGCTCCTAAGCTCGAAGACACCGAAAATACCGAGCAAGTAATAAACTTTATCGATAGGTTTATTACTACAAATGGAGACGATCCTGAGCTACAAGAAGTAATTCAGTATCAACGCCACAAGCATAGTGCTTCCTGCCTGAGAGAGTTACGCGGACAGGAGTTCTGCCGATTTAATATGCCATATCCTCCTATGCCCGAAACGCTTCTTTTGCATCCAATGGAAGAAAACGAAGTAAATTTTGAAGAACATAAAACTTTGTTCAAAAAAATTAAGGAAGCTTTAAGGACCATTTCTAATGAAGACGCAGCTTTATATAATAATTTTGATTATTTTCTGACCCACCTTGAAACTAATTTTGAAGCCTACAAATTAGCCTTACGTTCCAGCTTGAAAAAGCCACAAATTTTTCTTCGCAGACAATTTTCCGACCGACTGCTTAATGCTTATAATAGAGATATTCTAGGCTTACACAGAGCTAATATGGATATTCAATTTATCCTAGATGCTTACGCCTGTTGTAGTTATATTATTAACTACATAAACAAATCAAACAGGGGCGTATCGCAGTTGCTCCGTGAAGCCATGGCAGAAATAAGCCATGGGAATATTTCTATTAAAAGGAAATTACAGCACCTCGGCAATAAGTTTATTAACGCTACAGAAATATCGGCCCAAGAAGCAGCTTACAATATTTTGGGTCTGCATATGTCGGAGGCAAGTGAAGGTACTATTTTTATAAACACTTGCCATCCAGACAAACGAGTTAGATTGGCTCGCTCAAATGAAGAATTAGAGCGACTACCAAACAACTCGGTGGATATTTTTGAGCGTAATATTCTTGACCGATATGTGCAAAGGCATGAGCAGTTGGAAGGAATTTGTTTAGCAGATTTCGCAGCTTGGTACAGATTTGTCAAGCGGAATGCACGATCTGCCGCTAATCATAGGGAAGACTATAATGAAGCAAATGATGTGGAGGTAGATGACGCAGATGAAGTTGCTGAGCAAAGCTTTCCACTGATGGATGGGTCTGGTTGTGTTAAGAAACGCATGCATCCCCTGATTCTAAGGTGGGTTCGCTTTAGCATTAACTCTTCACCTTCCGATTATTTCCGAGAGCACTTAATGCTCTTCTATCCTTGGCGAAATGAAGAAGCTGAACTTCTTTCCAACGATATTGAAGACACATTCCGAGTAAACCATGAAGCCATTAAGGCAAAAAAAAGGAACTATGATGTGTTTGATGATATGGAGTTGGAAAGAGTTCTTGAATATTTGCAAGAGGATAGGGGAGATCATGCTCCTGATGCGGAAGAACCTGCCTCCCAATTTTTAGACGAAGAGTTTAGAGCTTTGGCAGTACCTAATATAGAGCGGAACGTAAATATTCTTCAGGATGACAACGTGATAAATAACCCTGAAGAAGACGGCGAACTTCAATTAATTAGACTCCCCCCGTTAGTTTCCAATGATGACCTTTGTTCGCTAACTCGGTCCCTCAACTACAAGCAAAGACAATATTATGCACATGTTATGCATAATGTTGTTTGTAAAAATATTTTTTATGAATATGTTGGTGGAGGGGCCGGTGTAGGAAAAAGCAGACTGATTTCTACCATCTATCAGTCTGTGACTTGGCGAGCAAATAACTTTCCTGGTGCTACGGATTCGGCAAAGGTTTTATTATGTGCTCCAACTGGAAAAGCTGCTTTTGGAATTGGAGGACTGACACTTCATTCAGTGTTTTCTCTTCCAATTAATCAAGCTTCAGGTCCCTTGAGACCTTTAAGCAATGATAGTTTAAATACAATCCATTGCAAGTTAATTGATCTCCAATTGATTATAATTGATGAAATTTCTATGGTTGGTTCTAAAATGCTTTCATTTTTGGATCAACGGCTTCGTCAAATTTTCCGAAGCCCTGACTTAAGTTTTGGTGGAAAATCAATTATAGTTTTTGGAGATTTAAAGCAGCTTTCCCCAGTTGGAGACAGTTGGATATTTTCGGAAAGGACAATTAATCCTTACAGCGTTTTAGCAGGAAATAGCCTATGGAACAACTTTAAGTATTTTGAGCTCACAGAAATAATGCGCCAAAGAGGCGATCATGCATTTGCTCAAGCCCTAAATCATTTATCTGAGGCTTGCATGACAATCGCAGACATTGAGCTCCTTAAACAAAGAGTTGTTTCACCCAGCGAAGTTCCTGATGATGCCATTCATTTATTTTCTTCTAACGAAGAAGTTAACAATTACAATTCCATAAAACTAGCGCTAATTGGGACGGAAGAGCTGGTTTCCACTGCTGTTGATACAGTGAAAACTGCGAACATATCTGCACGAAACAGAGAAAACACGTTAAGATATGCTCAAAATATGAAAACCTCTGAAACACAGGGTTTGCCATATAATCTTCATCTCAAAACAACTGCTAAATATATGGTAACCGTCAATATAGACACAAGTGACGGACTTGTAAATGGAGCAACTGGTCAGCTGATGCAAATTGACCATTGCTTAGTGAATGGCTCAAATTTAGTGACGCGACTTTGGATTAAATTTTTTGAACCCACGGTTGGCGCTATCGCCAGATCAAAGGTTCGGAACAGTCCCGATCCCGAATGGACTCCAATATTAAAAGCCTCTCGAGTTTTTCAATGTGGAAGATCCGAACATGCTTCTGTTGACCGAAAGCAATTCCCAATTGTTCCTGCTGAGGCTATTACCATCCACAAAAGCCAAGGAGCAACATATAGCAAAGTCGCCGTGCATCTTAAAAGAGGCATCAAGCGAGCTTCGCTATATGTTGGTTGCAGCAGGGCTACTAGCGCATCAGGACTTTTCCTTCTAGGCGACTTTGTTCCTCCAACAAGATTTGGAGCCCCAAATGTCCAAGACGAACTTAAAAAGTTAAGAGAGGAAAAGTTCTTGACTACGCATTATGAAATTTTGGTCACCAGTAATGAAGAAATCTCCCTATATTACCAAAATGTTGAGTCTCTTCGCAGCCATCGCGAAGATATTTTCAACGACCCTATTATTTGTTCTGCAAATTTTCTTTGTTTTGTCGAAACTTGGACTCTTCCTAGCGAAGACTTTTCTTTACAAGGTTTCGACATTATAAGAAGAATTGATAGCAATCGATTGAATGGTATTGGCAAAAATGGAATTATGATTTATGCCAAGCAAAATATTGCCGAAAATGTAGTTTTCTTGTTTGAGACAAATAAGTCTTTAAGCTCAAGAACTACATACCAATCAATTGCCTTCAAATATCTCGATACATCCTTTATTGTTGTTTATAGGAATCCTAATTTTCCTATAACACAATTTCGAAATGAAGTTATGGTGGATGTTGAAAGGATACGCAGATTAGAAAATAATAGAAAATTGGTAATATTTGGAGATTTTAATATATGCAGATCTACAACCACTGATCGACTGGAGGAAGCTTTAAATGATGTTAACCTAATTTCAATCAATAATTGTGCAACTACAAAACATTTAACGCAAATTGATTGGATATTTGCTGAAAATGAGCTAACGAATGCTTTTGCTCTTACATACAACACGACCTATAGTCATCATGATGGGAAATGTAGTTAAGATTTTTTTATTAATTTATTTATTAATAAATTAACTTATTTATTCATTTATTAACTTATTTATTTATTTATTTATTTATTTATATGAATTGTATATATCTTATAATATAAATAAAAGATTTTTATATTATTTAAGGATTGTAATAAATTGTTTATTTATAATGTGCAATATAAATTAAGTTATTATAATATTCCCTCTCGTGGATTGAGACCTTGTCGTGGTGAGGGGGCTAAGTATGTGAGGATTAATAATATTTATCACGGAAACTAGCATCAATCCTTTGTTTTATATAGTTCATAAAAAAAAAAATATTATAGGTTGTCAAAGTAATCAGTTAAATGGCAGCTGTAGAATATAGTCGGCAGATCCCTATAAAAGTCGGCAGATTCTAGCTCAAAAAACACCAAGGTTATGCCATTTCCAATCATTCAGTTATATGGCAGCTATAGGATATAGTCGGCCGATTCCGGCCGTTCCTCCTTATATACTGCGTGCAAAAAATAGTCGATAGCTTTAAAACTGAGAGACTAGTTCGCGTAGAAACAGACAGACAGACAGACGGACAGACCGACAGACGGACATGCTCATATCAACTCAGGAGGTGATCCTGATCAAGAATATATATACTTTATGGGGTCGGAGATGTCTCCTTCACTGCGTTGCACACTTTTGGACAAAATTATAATACCCTCTGCAAGGGTATAAAAATCTAAAAAAAAGTCCCAAGCTTCTATATTCAAAAATACGAAAGTTGATATTTCTACCAAAAACCATTTCCGATCGTACAGTTATATGTCAGCTATAAGATATAGTCAACCGATCGTTATGAAATTTGGTAGATCGGATTAACTGACCAAAAATAGAATGTGTACCAAGTGCCAGCTTTCTATCTTCAAAAACACGAAAGTTGGGTCATTTCCGATCGTTCAGTTATATGGCAGCTATAGGATATAGTCGGCCGATCCTAATGAAATTGTGTAGGTCGGATAAACTGACCAAAAATATAATCTGTACCAAGTTCCAGCTATAGGATATAGTCGGCCGATCCCGGTCGTTCCGACTTATATACTGCGTGCAAAGGAAAGAAGGGTGTGTGCAAAGTTTCAAGACGATAGCTTTAAAACTGAGAGACTAGTTCGCGTAGAAACAGACAGACGGACAGACGGACAGACGGACAGACGGACATGCGTTGCACACTTTTGGACAAAATTATAATACCCTCTGCAAGGGTATAAAAAGGGACATTTTATAATTTGGAGAAAAAAGGAGGAAAAGGAGGAAACACAATGTCACAATGTTGAACATACAGTTTTTAACATATTTAATAAACTTCATTTTACAATAGACTTGACTGTGATACATTAATTTAACAAGAAAAAGGGACATTTTATAATTTGGAGAAAAAAGGAGGAAAAGGAGGAAACACAATGTCACAATGTTGAACATACAGTTTTTAACATATTTAATAAACTTCATTTTACAATAGACTTGACTGTGATACATTAATTTAACAAGAAAAAGGGACATTTTATAATTTGGAGAAAAAAGGAGGAAAAGGAGGAACACAATGTCACAATGTTGAACATACAGTTTTTAACATATTTAATAAACTTCATTTTACAATAGACTTGACTGTGATACATTAATTTAACAAGAAAAAGGGACATTTTATAATTTGGAGAAAAAAGGAGGAAAAGGAGGAAACACAATGTCACAATGTTAAACATACAGTTTTTAACATATTTAATAAACTTCATTTTACAATAGACTTGACTGTGATACATTAATTTAACAAGAAAAAGGGACATTTTATAATTTGGAGAAAAAAGGAGGAAAAGGAGGAAACACAATGTCACAATGTTGAACATACAGTTTTTAACATATTTAATAAACTTCATTTTACAATAGACTTGACTGTGATACATTAATTTAACAAGAAAAGGGACATTTTATAATTTGGAGAAAAAAGGAGGAAAAGGAGGAAACACAATGTCACAATGTTGAACATACAGTTTTTAACATATTTAATAAACTTCATTTTACAATAGACTTGACTGTGATACATTAATTTAACAAGAAAAAGGGACATTTTATAATTTGGAGAAAAAAGGAGGAAAAGGAGGAAACACAATGTCACAATGTTGAACATACAGTTTTTAACATATTTAATAAACTTCATTTTACAATAGACTTGACTGTGATACATTAATTTAACAAGAAAAAGGGACATTTTATAATTTGGAGAAAAAAGGAGGAAAAGGAGGAAACACAATGTCACAATGTTGAACATACAGTTTTTAACATATTTAATAAACTTCATTTTACAATAGACTTGACTGTGATACATTAATTTAACAAGAAAAAGGGACATTTTATAATTTGGAGAAAATAGGAGGAAAAGGAGGAAACACCATGTCACAATGTTGAACATACAGTTTTTAACATATTTAATAAACTTCATTTTACAATAGACTTGACTGTGATACATTAATTTAACAAGAAAAAGGGACATTTTATAATTTGGAGAAAAAAGGAGGAAAAGGAGGAAACACAATGTCACAATGTTGAACATACAGTTTTTAACATATTTAATAAACTTCATTTTACAATAGACTTGACTGTGATACATTAATTTAACAAGAAAAAGGGACATTTTATAATTTGGAGAAAAAAGGAGGAAAAGGAGGAAACACAATGTCACAATGTTGAACATACAGTTTTTAACATATTTAATAAACTTCATTTTACAATAGACTTGACTGTGATACATTAATTTAACAAGAAAAAGGGACATTTTATAATTTGGAGAAAATAGGAGGAAAAGGAGGAAACACCATGTCACAATGTTGAACATACAGTTTTTAACATATTTAATAAACTTCATTTTACAATAGACTTGACTGTGATACATTAATTTAACAAGAAAAAGGGACATTTTATAATTTGGAGAAAAAAGGAGGAAAAGGAGGAAACACAATGTCACAATGTTGAACATACAGTTTTTAACATATTTAATAAACTTCATTTTACAATAGACTTGACTGTGATACATTAATTTAACAAGAAAAAGGGACATTTTATAATTTGGAGAAAAAAGGAGGAAAAGGAGGAAACACAATGTCACAATGTTGAACATACAGTTTTTAACATATTTAATAAACTTCATTTTACAATAGACTTGACTGTGATACATTAATTTAACAAGAAAAAGGGACATTTTATAATTTGGAGAAAAAAGGAGGAAAAGGAGGAAACACAATGTCACAATGTTGAACATACAGTTTTTAACATATTTAATAAACTTCATTTTACAATAGACTTGACTGTGATACATTAATTTAACAAGAAAAAGGGACATTTTATAATTTGGAGAAAAAAGGAGGAAAAGGAGGAAACACAATGTCACAATGTTGAACATACAGTTTTTAACATATTTAATAAACTTCATTTTACAATAGACTTGACTGTGATACATTAATTTAACAAGAAAAAGGGACATTTTATAATTTGGAGAAAAAAGGAGGAAAAGGAGGAAACACAATGTCACAATGTTGAACATACAGTTTTTAACATATTTAATAAACTTCATTTTACAATAGACTTGACTGTGATACATTAATTTAACAAGAAAAAGGGACATTTTATAATTTGGAGAAAAAAGGAGGAAAAGGAGGAAACACAATGTCACAATGTTGAACATACAGTTTTTAACATATTTAATAAACTTCATTTTACAATAGACTTGACTGTGATACATTAATTTAACAAGAAAAAGGGACATTTTATAATTTGGAGAAAAAAGGAGGAAAAGGAGGAAACACAATGTCACAATGTTGAACATACAGTTTTTAACATATTTAATAAACTTCATTTTACAATAGACTTGACTGTGATACATTAATTTAACAAGAAAAAGGGACATTTTATAATTTGGAGAAAAAAGGAGGAATAGGAGGAAACACAATGTCACAATGTTGAACATACAGTTTTTAACATATTTAATAAACTTCATTTTACAATAGACTTGACTGTGATACATTAATTTAACAAGAAAAAGGGACATTTTATAATTTGGAGAAAAAAGGAGGAAAAGGAGGAAACACAATGTCACAATGTTGAACATACAGTTTTTAACATATTTAATAAACTTCATTTTACAATAGACTTGACTGTGATACATTAATTTAACAAGAAAAAGGGACATTTTATAATTTGGAGAAAAAAGGAGGAAAAGGAGGAAACACAATGTCACAATGTTGAACATACAGTTTTTAACATATTTAATAAACTTCATTTTACAATAGACTTGACTGTGATACATTAATTTAACAAGAAAAAGGGACATTTTATAATTTGGAGAAAAAAGGAGGAAAAGGAGGAAACACAATGTCACAATGTTGAACATACAGTTTTTAACATATTTAATAAACTTCATTTTACAATAGACTTGACTGTGATACATTAATTTAACAAGAAAAAGGGACATTTTATAATTTGGAGAAAAAAGGAGGAAAAGGAGGAAACACAATGTCACAATGTTGAACATACAGTTTTTAACATATTTAATAAACTTCATTTTAACAAGAAAAAGGGACATTTTATAATTTGGAGAAAAAAGGAGGAAAAGGAGGAAACACAATGTCACAATGTTGAACATACAGTTTTTAACATATTTAATAAACTTCATTTTACAATAGACTTGACTGTGATACATTAATTTAACAAGAAAAAGGGACATTTTATAATTTGGAGAAAAAAGGAGGAAAAGGAGGAAACACAATGTCACAATGTTGAACATACAGTTTTTAACATATTTAATAAACTTCATTTTACAATAGACTTGACTCATCTCAATTACATCTTACTGAGAATTTCCTGTTGTATAGGTATGACTTCAGAAGTTTGTGAGTGTTGGTTGGGAGCATTTCTATAATTTTGTGCATTAGACCTTCTAACCATACCCTGTCGAAAGCTTGTGATACGTCCAAAAATATCGCAGTGCAGTACTCCCTTTGTTCGAATGTATTTCGGATTTCTGAGGTTATGCGGTTGACTTGCTCAATGGTTCCGTGTTTTTCGCGAAAACCGAATTGATGAATAGGGATTTTGCTGTGTGTTCTGAGATATAGGGTAATATGTGCCAAGAAGCATTTTTCAAAGAGTTTTGATAGACACGTTAGTAAACTAATTGGTCTATATGATGAAGCAATTGTGCGGTCTTTGCCAGGTTTTGGTATCATTATAATTATCGACTTTTTCCATCTCTCTGGAAAGTGTCCGTGTCTCGTTATTGCATTGAAGAGCTGGCAAATAGCTCGAACAGCACAGAGAGGAAGTTCAATAATCATTTTTGGTGATATTAGGTCGCATCCTGGAGATTTTTTTGGGTTGAGTTCGTTTATGATTTTGAGTAACTCATGTGGCCTAAATACAATAGGTTCATACGTTGATGTGTCGATATCTGATGTTGCTGGCAGTGAGATCCCGTTTGATGATGTGTTGGGCTGAAATACATTTTGAAGATGCTCTGCGAATCTGTCGGCTCTTTCTTCGTCGCTTCGAGCCCAGTTGCCTGTGGATGTCCTTATTGGCATTGCAGATTCGATTGGTGCGCAGAGAGATGAGTGTGCTCTCCAAAGTGGGAACTTGGAGCTCATTGGGGATAACTGCTCTATGTAGCGTTTTTGCGACCCTTCTTCTTCATGACGAAGTGCAGCTGAGAGCCTCTCTGTAGCGTCTTTTAGCCTTTGTTTTGCGGTTGGTGATCTGTTGGATTGCCATTCTCGCCGTGAGCGTCGCTTTGCTAGAACGAGCTGCTCTATTTCAACGTTCGTGTATCTATTATTGTACGATGTTTTTGGGGTTTGTGGAGTTGATACGCGAGCTGCTGCGACCAAGACGGATTCAAGAGCGTTTGTGGATAAGTTGATATCAGCTTCGTCATTCAGACGTGGATTCAACTCGATGTGCGAACTTACATATTTTTTGTACTTAAGCCAATTGGTTTTATTCGTTGTTAGTCTGAATGGTTTATCTACCGCAACTGGATGTAGATTAAGATGAAAAAGTACAGGCGAGTGATCGGACGATAGATCTGGTAAGGAGTTGGCACTTATCAGGTTGCGAGGAATGTTTTTTGTGACTGCAAAATCTATCAAGTCTGGCAGTTTTCTAGGATCTGTTGGCCAATATGTAGGTGTCCCAGGTGACACACAGTCTAGCTTGTTGCTTGCTTTTATTATTGCATTGTACAACTGCCTTCCCTTAGGAGTCACAAGTCGAGATCCCCAGTGCGTGTGCTTGGCATTGAAGTCTCCTGCTGCTATAAATTGTTCGCTCAGAGAGTTGAAATATTCCATGAATTGGGATTCTGATATTGTGAACCGAGGAGGACAGTATACGGCGGCAAGCTTTAAAGATCGGGAATCCATTTGCACATCTATTGATGTAGCTTGCATGTAGTTAGTGGTGAAGTTGTTGTGGAAGCAGTGCTTGATGCGATTTCTAATCAGAATCCCAGTGCCTCCATGAGCTTTCCCGTCTGGGTGATTCGTGTTGTAGAATAGATAGCCTCGAATTTGAAAATTATATTTATTTGTAAGATGAGTTTCTGCGAGTAGCATTACATCGATATGGTAATTAATAAGGAACTGAGTTAACTCGAGTTTGCGCTGTGAGACGCCGTTTGCGTTCCACAGTGCTATACGGAGAGGAGCCATTGATTATTTAGTCTGTTTTTGAGCAACAAGCAGCTCAATCAAAACGTTCTGGTTTCGCATAAGATCTTGCATAGTTGTCTGCATGAATGACATGAATTCCATCATACTTTGTTGAAGATTACATATCATTGTTTCAAGTTTGTTCGTAGACGGTTCTTCTGGTTGATGAGGGGGAACTGATGATCTTGGATTGGTGGGAGCGGTACTTTTAAGACCCAATTTTAGAGCAGTTGCATAGCTTGCGGATTTGTCGGTGACCTCATTATTGGCTAAAGATTTAACAGCTGAAGGGGGGATGACATTACGTGTAGATTTCATAGGTGGTGTATGTGAGTGAGCAGTGGTCACTCTTTGGTGTGTGCGGCTTTTCAGTTCCTTGTAGACTGGACAGCCCCTGTAGTTGGCCGTATGGTTGCCTCCACAGTTTCCGCACTTTTTGCTGCTGGGATCCTCTTTATTTTTTGGGCATTTGTGAGATTCATGAAGGTCTCCACAAGCAACGCATACTGGACGAAGCGTGCAATAAGACCTTGTGTGGCCATATTCCTGACAATTATTACACTGCACCGGTCCATTTCTTTTGTGCGGCTCCTCTACCGTAATTCTGCGGTGTAGTAGGAACTGGAGAGTAAAAATTGGATGCACTTCACTTTTTTTTAGAGCCTCGGATTTGGTTTCCGGTTGCAGTTCTACCTTGAAAAGAGGTTGAGGCTTTCTTTCTCTATTCAAAATGTTACTAACATTTTTTACATTGAAACCTTTCTCCATCAGTGCTCTTGTAACTTCATCTGGTGTTACTTCCGGCTCGATACCTTTTAGTACTACTTGCTGGCCCTTACTGCTTTTTAATTGGTACGTGTAGAAGTTTTTATTATTGTCGTTTAGATACTTTGACAGAATTCTGTAGTTTGCTTCCGTATTAGTCTGAACTTTAGTTTCATGAATATTTCCCTTTGTTAATGGAATTATGTGGAAATTGTCTGGTCCTATTAGATTCAGTATCGAGTTTACGAGAGTATTCGAACTTTTCTCTCGGATGTAAATCGGTGGCGGCTTAGGCTTTTTGTTGTCCCCTACGATGACTTCAGGAGGTGTATCATCGGATTTATCTGCCAAAATAGCAAATCTGTTTGCTTCTATGGGCTTCTCTATTGTAGCTTGTTTTGAGGTGCCTCGAATTATTTTAGCAGAGTTACCAAGTCTAGAGTTCTGCGGGCTAAGCTTTCGTTTTATTTGTATGTAGCGATCCATACCTGTCTGTACGGCCGAACGTTGTTTTGAAGGGGGCACGCTGGTGTAAGGTGCTGCATTGTTTGCTTGCACTGCAGTTTCCGATATTACTGTAGATGGTATTGCGCGAGCAGTCGATACCATTGTAGTTGTTGTAATAGTTGCCGTTGCAGTTGCTAATGACGTCACTGTGCTGGTGACCGTGGCTATGCAGGCAGGCATGAGGGAAGGGTATGGGGTTTTATCCAACGAGAGCGCAGGAGAGCAAGAACGCGCCCTGCCTTGCGATGATGGATAGAGTTCATTACTCGGGGTTGGGGTTATTGATCGCGGTTGGTTATTTTTTGTTGGGTTTGCGGTCGCGTTGTCTTGCGTTGACACAAATGAGTGGTATGCATTGTTACGTAGCAAGGAGAGTCGACGCTCGTCTTGCTGACGTTGGAACACCGTATGAGTGTCGAATTCACTCATAGCTTAATGTTTTTGATTTTCTTATTCTTTTCTTATTTACACAAAAAGTACGAAGTTCATCGCACTAAGCGTCTTTTCGCCACTGTGTATTTTTTTGTTTAGAGCTTGCACTGCACTATGCTTAGTTTTTGTTTAATTTTCGTTGCACGATCAGAAGACAAAAAGAAAGCACGTCTGCACTCGCCGACGTTCGCGAACGGATTCAATAAACTTCATTTTACAATAGACTTGACTGTGATACATTAATTTAACAAGAAAAAGGGACATTTTATAATTTGGAGAAAAAAGGAGGAAAAGGAGGAAACACAATGTCACAATGTTGAACATACAGTTTTTAACATATTTAATAAACTTCATTTTACAATAGACTTGACTGTGATACATTAATTTAACAAGAAAAAGGGACATTTTATAATTTGGAGAAAAAAGGAGGAAAAGGAGGAAACACAATGTCACAATGTTGAACATACAGTTTTTAACATATTTAATAAACTTCATTTTACAATAGACTTGACTGTGATACATTAATTTAACAAGAAAAAGGGACATTTTATAATTTGGAGAAAAAAGGAGGAAAAGGAGGAAACACAATGTCACAATGTTGAACATACAGTTTTTAACATATTTAATAAACTTCATTTTACAATAGACTTGACTGTGATACATTAATTTAACAAGAAAAAGGGACATTTTATAATTTGGAGAAAAAAGGAGGAAAAGGAGGAAACACAATGTCACAATGTTGAACATACAGTTTTTAACATATTTAATAAACTTCATTTTACAATAGACTTGACTGTGATACATTAATTTAACAAGAAAAAGGGACATTTTATAATTTGGAGAAAAAAGGAGGAAAAGGAGGAAACACAATGTCACAATGTTGAACATACAGTTTTTAACATATTTAATAAACTTCATTTTACAATAGACTTGACTGTGATACATTAATTTAACAAGAAAAAGGGACATTTTATAATTTGGAGAAAAAAGGAGGAAAAGGAGGAAACACAATGTCACAATGTTGAACATACAGTTTTTAACATATTTAATAAACTTCATTTTACAATAGACTTGACTGTGATACATTAATTTAACAAGAAAAAGGGACATTTTATAATTTGGAGAAAAAAGGAGGAAAAGGAGAAAACACAATGTCACAATGTTGAACATACAGTTTTTAACATATTTAATAAACTTCATTTTACAATAGACTTGACTGTGATACATTAATTTAACAAGAAAAAGGGACATTTTATAATTTGGAGAAAAAAGGAGGAAAAGGAGGAAACACAATGTCACAATGTTGAACATACAGTTTTTAACATATTTAATAAACTTCATTTTACAATAGACTTGACTGTGATACATTAATTTAACAAGAAAAAGGGACATTTTATAATTTGGAGAAAAAAGGAGGAAAAGGAGGAAACACAATGTCACAATGTTGAACATACAGTTTTTAACATATTTAATAAACTTCATTTTACAATAGACTTGACTGTGATACATTAATTTAACAAGAAAAAGGGACATTTTATAATTTGGAGAAAAAAGGAGGAAAAGGAGGAAACACAATGTCACAATGTTGAACATACAGTTTTTAACATATTTAATAAACTTCATTTTACAATAGACTTGACTGTGATACATTAATTTAACAAGAAAAAGGGACATTTTATAATTTGGAGAAAAAAGGAGGAAAAGGAGGAAACACAATGTCACAATGTTGAACATACAGTTTTTAACATATTTATTTTACATTAGACTTGACTGTGATACATTAATTTAACAAGAAAAAGGGACATTTTATAATTTGGAGAAAAAAGGAGGAAAAGGAGGAAACACAATGTCACAATGTTGAACATACAGTTTTTAACATATTTAATAAACTTCATTTTACAATAGACATGACTGTGATACATTAATTTAACAAGAAAAAGGGACATTTTATAATTTGGAGAAAAAAGGAGGAAAAGGAGGAAACACAATGTCACAATGTTGAACATACAGTTTTTAACATATTTAATAAACTTCATTTTACAATAGACTTGACTGTGATACATTAATTTAACAAGAAAAAGGGACATTTTATAATTTGGAGAAAAAAGGAGGAAAAGGAGGAAACACAATGTCACAATGTTGAACATACAGTTTTTAACATATTTAATAAACTTCATTTTACAATAGACTTGACTGTGATACATTAATTTAACAAGAAAAAGGGACATTTTATAATTTGGAGAAAAAAGGAGGAAAAGGAGGAAACACAATGTCACAATGTTGAACATACAGTTTTTAACATATTTAATAAACTTCATTTTACAATAGACTTGACTGTGATACATTAATTTAACAAGAAAAAGGGACATTTTATAATTTGGAGAAAAAAGGAGGAAAAGGAGGAAACACAATGTCACAATGTTGAACATACAGTTTTTAACATATTTAATAAACTTCATTTTACAATAGACTTGACTGTGATACATTAATTTAACAAGAAAAAGGGACATTTTATAATTTGGAGAAAAAAGGAGGAAAAGGAGGAAACACAATGTCACAATGTTAAACATACAGTTTTTAACATATTTAATAAACTTCATTTTACAATAGACTTGACTGTGATACATTAATTTAACAAGAAAAAGGGACATTTTATAATTTGGAGAAAAAAGGAGGAAAAGGAGGAAACACAATGTCACAATGTTGAACATACAGTTTTTAACATATTTAATAAACTTCATTTTACAATAGACTTGACTGTGATACATTAATTTAACAAGAAAAAGGGACATTTTATAATTTGGAGAAAAAAGGAGGAAAAGGAGGAAACACAATGTCACAATGTTGAACATACAGTTTTTAACATATTTAATAAACTTCATTTTACAATAGACTTGACTGTGATACATTAATTTAACAAGAAAAAGGGACATTTTATAATTTGGAGAAAAAAGGAGGAAAAGGAGGAAACACAATGTCACAATGTTGAACATACAGTTTTTTACATATTTAATAAACTTCATTTTACAATAGACTTGACTGTGATACATTAATTTAACAAGAAAAAGGGACATTTTATAATTTGGAGAAAAAAGGAGGAAAAGGAGGAAACACAATGTCACAATGTTGAACATACAGTTTTTAACATATTTAATAAACTTCATTTTACAATAGACTTGACTGTGATACATTAATTTAACAAGAAAAAGGGACATTTTATAATTTGGAGAAAAAAGGAGGAAAAGGAGGAAACACAATGTCTCAATGTTGAACATACAGTTTTTAACATATTTAATAAACTTCATTTTACAATAGACTTGACTGTGATACATTAATTTCACAAGAAAAAGGGACATTTTATAATTTGGAGAAAAAAGGAGGAAAAGGAGGAAACACAATGTCACAATGTTGAACATACAGTTTTTAAGATATTTAATAAACTTCATTTTACAATAGACTTGACTGTGATACATTAATTTAACAAGAAAAAGGGACATTTTATAATTTGGAGAAAAAAGGAGGAAAAGGAGGAAACACAATGTCACAATGTTGAACATACAGTTTTTAACATATTTAATAAACTTCATTTTACAATAGACTTGACTGTGATACATTAATTTAACAAGAAAAAGGGACATTTTATAATTTGGAGAAAAAAGGAGGAAAAGGAGGAAACACAATGTCACAATGTTGAACATACAGTTTTTAACATATTTAATAAACTTCATTTTACAATAGACTTGACTGTGATACATTAATTTAACAAGAAAAAGGGACATTTTATAATTTGGAGAAAAAAGGAGGAAAAGGAGGAAACACAATGTCACAATGTTGAACATACAGTTTTTAACATATTTAATAAACTTCATTTTACAATAGACTTGACTGTGATACATTAATTTAACAAGAAAAAGGGATATTTTATAATTTGGAGAAAAAAGGAGGAAAAGGAGGAAACACAATGTCACAATGTTGAACATACAGTTTTTAACATATTTAATAAACTTCATTTTACAATAGACTTGACTGTGATACATTAATTTAACAAGAAAAAGGGACATTTTATAATTTGGAGAAAAAAGGAGGAAAAGGAGGAAACACAATGTCACAATGTTGAACATACAGTTTTTAACATATTTAATAAACTTCATTTTACAATAGACTTGACTGTGATACATTAATTTAACAAGAAAAAGGGACATTTTATAATTTGGAGAAAAAAGGAGGAAAAGGAGGAAACACAATGTCACAATGTTGAACATACAGTTTTTAACATATTTAATAAACTTCATTTTACAATAGACTTGACTGTGATACATTAATTTAACAAGAAAAAGGGACATTTTATAATTTGGAGAAAAAAAGAGGAAAAGGAGGAAACACAATGTCACAATGTTGAACATACAGTTTTTAACATATTTAATAAACTTCATTTTACAATAGACTTGACTGTGATACATTAATTTAACAAGAAAAAGGGACATTTTATAATTTGGAGAAAAAAGGAGGAAAAGGAGGAAACACAATGTCACAATGTTGAACATACAGTTTTTAACATATTTAATAAACTTCATTTTACAATAGACTTGACTGTGATACATTAATTTAACAAGAAAAAGGGACATTTTATAATTTGGAGAAAAAAGGAGGAAAAGGAGGAAACACAATGTCACAATGTTGAACATACAGTTTTTAACATATTTAATAAACTTCATTTTACAATAGACTTGACTGTGATACATTAATTTTGATGAGAAACGTAGTGCGATGTTGATTTTCCAAAATATATTTATTCAAGTGGACTGTATGTACTATGCTGTGTGTTCACGGATTCACTGCTGAAGAATAAGTAACTTAAAAAACTAATACTAAGACATGGCGTCGCGTCGATCTGCATTGCCATGGCAACCCGAACACTGGCAACGCCGCCAGAATCGATTCCGTTTCTCAACATCCCGGCCCGCCCTGAAACATCGTTTCTGAACAAGGTAGTATAGCAATCTTGGTTATGGGTCGAGTTGCTTCTCCTGTGGCAGTTTTCAATTTGACAGCTCTAACCATACCGTCAGCTCCAGGGTACGTTGCGATAACCTTTGCCAGTGGCCAGGAAGCTGGTGGAGTATTCGAATCCTTGATGAGGACGACGGTTCCCAATTCCACATTCGGCTGCGGTGTTTCCCATTTGGGACGTTGTTGTAGCGTAGTAAGGTATTCCTGGTGCCAGCGCTTCCAGAATCCTTGGTAGAGTGCTTGAACGCCTTGCCAGTAGTCAAGTCGATTTTCAGGGATGTGGCTCAGGTCCCCTTCAGGAATGGTTGTAAATGATCTACCTATCAACAGATGTGCTGGAGATAGATATGTGACATCGGTGTCCGGTGTATAGTACAATGGTCTCGAGTTTACCACTGCACTTATTTGAGCTAGTAAGGTGTGCATCTGCTCGAACGTCAGGATAGTGTTGCCAATGATGCGGCGCAGATGCAGCTTGACTGATCGAACGGAGGACTCCCATTTTCCTCCCCAGTGAGGTGCATACGGCGGAATGAAAACCCAGTTAATGCCTTCGTCTGCCAGAGTCTGTGATACCAGGTCTCTGTGATTTGTAGATGCCAGAAGTTGTTGCATCTCATCCAGTGCTCGCTTTGCTCCGACAAAGTTCCTACCGTTGTCACTGTAGATCTGTGCGCATTTTCCTCGTAGGGACATGAATCTTCTGAGGGCTGCTAGAAATGCCTCTGTGCTAAGGTCAGTAGCGAGTTCCAGATGTAGTGCCGAAGTGACGAGGCACACAAAAAGGCATATGTATCCCTTTGACTTCTTAGCGTTGCGACCCTTTCGATCCTTAAGAATTATTGGTCCAGCGTAATCACATCCAGAGTTGACAAAGGGAAGCGATTGTGTGATTCGGATACTTGGCAAATCGGCCATGAGTTGGTGCGTAGTATGATGCCTTTGACGAAAGCATCTGATACAGTTGTGAGTGACCTTCCTTATCAGATTTCGTGCACCAATAATCCAATACCGTTGACGAGTTATTACAAATAGTGCCGATGTACCTGGGTGCAAGTTTACCCAGTGTTCATGTTCCAAGAGCAGCTTCGTAATGCGGTGAGCCTTCGGCAGCAGTATCGGGTGTTTGACTTCTTCCGGTAGTTTAGATTGTCTCAAGCGCCCGCCAACTCGTAGTAGGTCATCCGAACCAATAAACGGTGCAAGCTTTGATAATTGCGACCTGTTTCGCAGTGGTTGATTCGTCTGGAGAAGCATTCGGTCTTCTCCAAAGCACGCCTGTGCGTTTCTCAGGCATACAAGTCGTGCTGCCTTGATCTCCTCAAAAGACAGTGTGGTTGATTCCGCTCGGTTTCGTGTCTTTTTCAGTCGTCGGATAAAGCGTAGAACATAGCCCACGGTATGTACCAGCTTCTGCCAGGATGATACGCGTTCAACAAGGTCGTCGAACGCTGAAAATGAGTTGTCCATCTTCTCACGAGTGAGCATGGCTGTGGTCCTTAATTCGTCTTGTGCATGATGGTCTGAAAAATTGAAACTAGTTTCAGAGTTTTGTACCTTAGCCGTGTACTCGTCATCGTTGAACAGCCATGGTGGAGCGTTCCACCACAGGTGAAATTCTAGTAGTTGGGAAGTCATCATTCCCCTTGATGCGCAGTCGGCGGGGTTCTCCCTTTAGCTTACGTGATGCCAGGTATGTCGTGGCAACGTTTCCAGAATTTTCGAAGTGCGATTTGCGACGAAGGTTTTCATCTTCGATGGTGGATATGATAGCCAGGATAAAACAATAGTTGAATCGCACCATGCAACAACCTGAATTTCCTTGTGTCGTAGACCTTCCTTGAGTGATCGTACCAGGCGACTTAACAGCAGCGCTCCACACAGCTCTAGTCGAGGTAAGGATTGTTGTTTCAGTGGTGCTACCCTGGTTTTGGCAGCCATCAATGAAACCGAATAGGTTCCGTCCTTGTTTCGACACCTGCAGTAAACAGCAGCAGCATATGCCTTGGTCGATGCATCGGAGAAGGCGTGAAGCTCCATCGAGTCCTCCTTGCTAAGGACAAATCGTGGTATTTGCAACTTTCGCAGCGTGTCGAGATCTGCTCTGCACTTGAGCCAAGGTTCGGCAATGTTTGGTGGAAGCTCCGAATCCCAATCGAGATCCAATAACCATAGCCTTTGGAACATGATTTTGAATTGTACCACAATCGGCGATAGTAGGCCAAGCGGGTCAAAGATACGTGCAACATCTGAGAGGATTTGCCTTTTAGTGCAGCTCGGATTTGATGTCAAGCCGGTTTTGTACATCAGCGTGTCGTCGGTTGGGTTCCAGTAAATTCCAAGAACCTTTATCGAATCTTGTACTCGTGCGTTTCCCGGGCTGATAGCGTCTCTGGAATCGGGCTTACATATTAGTGATGAATTGGATACCCACTTGTCAAGGTCCAATTTGGCGTGTGACATCAGTTGTAATAGCTCATTCTTATTTGCTAGTAGCTCATCTTCGCGGTTCGCTCCAGTGAGTACATCGTCGACGTAGAAGTCCTCTAGAAGAATTCTCGATGCAGTTGGATATTCGTCTCTGTAATCCTGTGCCAGTTGCTCCAATACCCTTACAGCCAGATAGGGCGCACAAGCTGTTCCATAAGTTACAGTGCGTAACTGGTAGTGCTTCAAAGGCGCAGATGGATGCTCTCTCCATAGGATTCTTTGGTAGCCTTGATGATCGGTGCTTACCCAAACTTGGCGAAACATTTTGACAATGTCTGCGGAGAATACATATCTGTACATTCTGAAGCGGAGACAAACAGCAAAAAGGTTGCGCTGAATGCTCGGCCCAACGTGTAGTGTGTCATTCAGAGCCACTCCATTTGCGTCCTTGAATGACCCGTCGAATACGACCCTAAGTTTTCGTCCAACTATAGGGTGATGGGGCAGATAGAAGAGGTTACCTGAATCGTTGCTCAATGGTTTAACTTCGGTCATATGACCAAGACTCAGGTATTCCTGCATGAATTTGACATACTTCTCTCGTAGATCCGGATTGCGCTGTAGCCGTTTTTCTACAGCCATGAAGCGAGCTTGTGCTCCTTGGAGAGTGTCTGCAAACTTCGGATTTGCCGTCTTGAATGGTAGCTCGACGATATACTTTCCATCGTTGTCCCTTTTGTGCGTCTCGAGGAAATGTTTATCCACCGTGTCTTCGTCTGGATCCTTGCGTGCGTAGCTGCTGACTTCTTCTATCTCCCAAAATCGTTGTAGTGTACTATCAATGTTGCATGTGGAGAATAGCGTTGTAGTTGTTGGAGACGGATTAACTCCAACCGATGTGATGATCCATCCAAATATCGAAGATATGGCAATAAGATTGCCCATGTTGTCGTGCATCTTTTGGCCCGTTAGCGTGCTCCAAACGTAGTCGCTCCCCAATAAAATGTCTATCGGAGCCACCGATGCGAAGTCGGTATCCGCCATCAGGAATCCATCGAACACCTTGAGTGATGATGGTTCGATGTTGTTTCTCTGCAAAGACGATGTGATCTTACTGAGAACGTGTGCAGTAATCTTTAGTGCGCTGTCTGTGAATCTCGACTTGAGATTCAGCTGTGTGATTCCTCTGGTTGCCTCAGCCTTAATGGAAGAAATTCCCGATACCAATATCCGAGATGATGAACGTGCAAGTCCAAGTGCGTTAATGCAACGTTCCGAAATGTATGACAACTCAGAACCACTGTCCAATAGTAGCCGGCAGCTTGTATATGTTCCATTTGCGTTCTGAACAAATACCAATGCAGTCGGTAGCGTGCTTTGGCGACGCCCATGTTTGTGGGTAATTTCTGCAAGGCCTGATCCGTATGCAGCCGATTGTGAGCCATGTGCTCGTGCTATGTGACTCACTGTCACCGATGTAGCTTGAGATTCGTCCTGATTACGCTGATTCTCCCTTCCAGTTGGTACGTCCTGTACCGTAGCCTGCGAAGTGTTCGTAGTTGCTGCAAAGCCTTGCGCGGATGCAGCTTGTACATGCAGTAGCGTATGATGTCGTCCGTGGCATGTTCTACAGTTGAATTTGGATTCACACTGCCTTGTAAAATGTCCCGATCTCAAACAGTTGAAACATACCGATTTTTCCTTAGCCATTGATCGCCGTTGCTCAACACTCAGCGCCAGGAAGTCCGCAGAGCCTGCTAGGTGATGCTCGTTCGTATTGCCTCTGACGTAGGTACCCCTCTCGACAGCCAGCATGGCATTGGCATGCATAGGTCTTTTTGCCTTTTCCTGCTGCTTAGGTTTGCCATCCCAATTGCTTTGGCGTTGACTGAGTTCAAATTCCTCACAGCGAGTATCCAGGAACTTAAACAAATCGTTGGTTGTTGGTGACTTCAGATCGCGGCTGTCCTCGATCCATTTACGGCGTGTTTCGGCATCCATTTTTTGCAAAATCAAAAAGATGATCCAGCAATCCCGTGTGTTTTCTCCGATCGCGTCCAACGCTCGAACTATCTCGTTTGCTCCATCAGTTACTTTACGTAGGACCGATACATCAATCTTTGTGGTCTCCGGCAGCTTCGTGAATTTCTCCAATAGGGAATAGACAATGTGGCGTGGTCTGTCGTATCTCTCATTTAAACGCAAAACTGCTGTTTCGTATGCGTTTTCTGTTATTGGTAAATGTGCAATAAGGCTTGCCGCCTCATCGGTCAACAGTGACTTCAAATAATGAAACTTCTGTGTATTTGATAGATGTCGTTTCTTATGAATGGTACTGTCATATATGTCTCGAAATGCTGGCCATTCCTTGTAGTCTCCAGCAAAACGCTTAATTTGAATTTTCGGTAATTCATTGTGCATTGGTTCTGCGTCCACGACGCCATTGTTTGAAATAGGTGTACTTGCTGCGTCGGAAACAGCCATACGTTCCAGCATCTGTTGTTGTTGTTGTAGCAACTGGAGAAGTGCGACTCCATTGCCCATTGAGTCATTGCATTGACTTGTTGATGGTGCTTGTGGCTCCAGTGAGCGCTTTGCTGAGACAAGGAACTCCCTTGCCCTCAGGTACCTTGCTTCGTATTCTGCGTTGTCGTCGGCTGGATCTACGTACCCATCGACCTGATCATGAACGGATAATGCATCTCCAAGCTTTTCGAATTCGCTCCATGCAAAATCTAATCGTTCCAGCAAAACTTCGATTCCATCCTTTGATTGTGTTGCAGGTAAACGCTCAGCTAAGGACACGATCCTCGTGATCGTACTCTTGAGTCTGCGGCGGCCCGCAACCAGTAGTTTGTATTCCTCCATTTAAGGCAATACCAAGCGAATTATTCTTCCAGTCAATCCGGGTCTGAAGGACCAAACTCTTCTATGATGAGAAACGTAGTGCGATGTTGATTTTCCAAAATATATTTATTCAAGTGGACTGTATGTACTATGCTGTGTGTTCACGGATTCACTGCTGAAGAATAAGTAACTTAAAAAACTAATACTAAGACATGGCGTCGCGTCGATCTGCATTGCCATGGCAACCCGAACACTGGCAACGCCGCCAGAATCGATTCCGTTTCTCAACAAATTTAACAAGAAAAAGGGACATTTTATAATTTGGAGAAAAAAGGAGGAAAAGGAGGAAACACAATGTCACAATGTTGAACATACAGTTTTTAACATATTTAATAAACTTCATTTTACAATAGACTTGACTGTGATACATTAATTTAACAAGAAAAAGGGACATTTTATAATTTGGAGAAAAAAGGAGGAAAAGGAGGAAACACAATGTCACAATGTTGAACATACAGTTTTTAACATATTTAATAAACTTCATTTTACAATAGACTTGACTGTGATACATTAATTTAACAAGAAAAAGGGACATTTTATAATTTGGAGAAAAAAGGAGGAAAAGGAGGAAACACAATGTCACAATGTTGAACATACAGTTTTTAACATATTTAATAAACTTCATTTTACAATAGACTTGACTGTGATACATTAATTTAACAAGAAAAAGGGACATTTTATAATTTGGAGAAAAAAGGAGGAAAAGGAGGAAACACAATGTCACAATGTTGAACATACAGTTTTTAACATATTTAATAAACTTCATTTTACAATAGACTTGACTGTGATACATTAATTTAACAAGAAAAAGGGACATTTTATAATTTGGAGAAAAAAGGAGGAAAAGGAGGAAACACAATGTCACAATGTTGAACATACAGTTTTTAACATATTTAATAAACTTCATTTTACAATAGACTTGACTGTGATACATTAATTTAACAAGAAAAAGGGACATTTTATAATTTGGAGAAAAAAGGAGGAAAAGGAGGAAACACAATGTCACAATGTTGAACATACAGTTTTTAACATATTTAATAAACTTCATTTTACAATAGACTTGACTGTGATACATTAATTTAACAAGAAAAAGGGACATTTTATAATTTGGAGAAAAAAGGAGGAAAAGGAGGAAACACAATGTCACAATGTTGAACATACAGTTTTTAACATATTTAATAAACTTCATTTTACAATAGACTTGACTGTGATACATTAATTTAACAAGAAAAAGGGACATTTTATAATTTGGAGAAAAAAGGAGGAAAAGGAGGAAACACAATGTCACAATGTTGAACATACAGTTTTTAACATATTTAATAAACTTCATTTTACAATAGACTTGACTGTGATACATTAATTTAACAAGAAAAAGGGACATTTTATAATTTGGAGAAAAAAGGAGGAAAAGGAGGAAACACAATGTCACAATGTTGAACATACAGTTTTTAACATATTTAATAAACTTCATTTTACAATAGACTTGACTGTGATACATTAATTTAACAAGAAAAAGGGACATTTTATAATTTGGAGAAAAAAGGAGGAAAAGGAGGAAACACAATGTCACAATGTTGAACATACAGTTTTTAACATATTTAATAAACTTCATTTTACAATAGACTTGACTGTGATACATTAATTTAACAAGAAAAAGGGACATTTTATAATTTGGAGAAAAAAGGAGGAAAAGGAGGAAACACAATGTCACAATGTTGAACATACAGTTTTTAACATATTTAATAAACTTCATTTTACAATAGACTTGACTGTGATACATTAATTTAACAAGAAAAAGGGACATTTTATAATTTGGAGAAAAAAGGAGGAAAAGGAGGAAACACAATGTCACAATGTTGAACATACAGTTTTTAACATATTTAATAAACTTCATTTTACAATAGACTTGACTGTGATACATTAATTTAACAAGAAAAAGGGACATTTTATAATTTGGAGAAAAAAGGAGGAAAAGGAGGAAAAGGAGGAAACACAATGTCACAATGTTGAACATACAGTTTTTAACATATTTAATAAACTTCATTTTACAATAGACTTGACTGTGATACATTAATTTAACAAGAAAAAGGGACATTTTATAATTTGGAGAAAAAAGGAGGAAAAGGAGGAAACACAATGTCACAATGTTGAACATACAGTTTTTAACATATCTATTGTAAACTTCATTTTACAATAGACTTGACTGTGATACATTAATTTAACAAGAAAAAGGGACATTTTATAATTTGGAGAAAAAAGGAGGAAAAGGAGGAAACACAATGTCACAATGTTGAACATACAGTTTTTAACATATTTAATAAACTTCATTTTACAATAGACTTGACTGTGATACATTAATTTAACAAGAAAAAGGGACATTTTATAATTTGGAGAAAAAAGGAGGAAAAGGAGGAAACACAATGTCACAATGTTGAACATACAGTTTTTAACATATTTAATAAACTTCATTTTACAATAGACTTGACTGTGATACATTAATTTAACAAGAAAAAGGGACATTTTATAATTTGGAGAAAAAAGGAGGAAAAGGAGGAAACACAATGTCACAATGTTGAACATACAGTTTTTAACATATTTAATAAACTTCATTTTACAATAGACTTGACTGTGATACATTAATTTAACAAGAAAAAGGGACATTTTATAATTTGGAGAAAAAAGGAGGAAAAGGAGGAAACACAATGTCACAATGTTGAACATACAGTTTTTAACATATTTAATAAACTTCATTTTACAATAGACTTGACTGTGATACATTAATTTAACAAGAAAAAGGGACATTTTATAATTTGGAGAAAAAAGGAGGAAAAGGAGGAAACACAATGTCACAATGTTGAACATACAGTTTTTAACATATTTAATAAACTTCATTTTACAATAGACTTGACTGTGATACATTAATTTAACAAGAAAAAGGGACATTTTATAATTTGGAGAAAAAAGGAGGAAAAGGAGGAAACACAATGTCACAATGTTGAACATACAGTTTTTAACATATTTAATAAACTTCATTTTACAATAGACTTGACTGTGATACATTAATTTAACAAGAAAAAGGGACATTTTATAATTTGGAGAAAAAAGGAGGAAAAGGAGGAAACACAATGTCACAATGTTGAACATACAGTTTTTAACATATTTAATAAACTTCATTTTACAATAGACTTGACTGTGATACATTAATTTAACAAGAAAAAGGGACATTTTATAATTTGGAGAAAAAAGGAGGAAAAGGAGGAAACACAATGTCACAATGTTGAACATACAGTTTTTAACATATTTAATAAACTTCATTTTACAATAGACTTGACTGTGATACATTAATTTAACAAGAAAAAGGGACATTTTATAATTTGGAGAAAAAAGGAGGAAAAGGAGGAAACACAATGTCACAATGTTGAACATACAGTTTTTAACATATTTAATAAACTTCATTTTACAATAGACTTGACTGTGATACATTAATTTAACAAGAAAAAGGGACATTTTATAATTTGGAGAAAAAAGGAGGAAAAGGAGGAAACACAATGTCACAATGTTGAACATACAGTTTTTAACATATTTAATAAACTTCATTTTACAATAGACTTGACTGTGATACATTAATTTAACAAGAAAAAGGGACATTTTATAATTTGGAGAAAAAAGGAGGAAAAGGAGGAAACACAATGTCACAATGTTGAACATACAGTTTTTAACATATTTAATAAACTTCATTTTACAATAGACTTGACTGTGATACATTAATTTAACAAGAAAAAGGGACATTTTATAATTTGGAGAAAAAAGGAGGAAAAGGAGGAAACACAATGTCACAATGTTGAACATACAGTTTTTAACATATCTATTGTAAACTTCATTTTACAATAGACTTGACTGTGATACATTAATTTAACAAGAAAAAGGGACATTTTATAATTTGGAGAAAAAAGGAGGAAAAGGAGGAAACACAATGTCACAATGTTGAACATACAGTTTTTAACATATTTAATAAACTTCATTTTACAATAGACTTGACTGTGATACATTAATTTAACAAGAAAAAGGGACATTTTATAATTTGGAGAAAAAAGGAGGAAAAGGAGGAAACACAATGTCACAATGTTGAACATACAGTTTTTAACATATTTAAGGCCGTCAGCCAACGGGTACAACAGGGGGACCTACGCGCAAGCAATTGCGTGCCGTAACTGTGTACACCGCTGGTAGTGCGACTATACTCTCCACGTGAGGGCGGCTGGTAACAGGTCCCGGTAAGGTCATGTCTCTGCCGAGGATGCTGGCTAATGGTAGTCGGGCGGGGAGAAGAACACTCCCTTCCTTAAATTACCCCAATCCAAGGTGGAACAGCATATGCCGAAGGATGCGTGTCCGAGGGGGGGCTCGGACGCTAATATGCGAACTCTGGGGGACAGGCCGACCTCCCAGTTTTAACCAGGCTTATCGTGACAAGCGGGCTATGTCATGATGGACGAACCCCTTCCCGCCTACTCGTGGGACCAAATATGAACACTTTACCTAATAACAAAAACCAAAGCGGAGAGCGGAACTCCCTAAAAAAGACCGGAAATGGGGCCAACGGCCCGTCAAACTCCAAGGCCCTCAAAAGCCAAGGAGTTGCTGAGATGGAGAAGTCCCCCACAGAGGGACAACATCTGGAGGCGGGACGCGCCGGTGCGGTGGAGGTTGCCAAGGCAACTTCTTCCAAAGCGGGGCTAGCTATGGGACCACCGAACGGTGTGGAGAGGAAGACCCCAGGGTCAACCTCTAAACCAACCGGCGGTGCCCCAAAGGCGAACCCTGGTCCGGAAGCGTCTCACTCGACGCAGCGTAAAGGATCCTACAAGGACAGAAGAAGAGCAGCCTTCATTCTGATGAGGGCGGACCCATCGGCCGAAGCCAACCCGGACCAGGCCGAGATTATTAAGTGGGCAAGGGAGATCCTACCCGACTTCAATCCGGAAAAGGCGGGAGAAAGGCTGGATCCGAAGAGACGCACTGGGTCAGACCCTGCCAAGGAGGCCGCGCAAAGCGCGAAGAGGCAGAGGTCCACAGAGGGAGAAGCCCCCCAGGCCAAGAAGAGGAAGGCCCAGCCGCAGCCGCCCAACCGCTCGTTCGCTGAGGTGACGAAGGGAAGAACCCTAATTGGAGTCCTGGACAAGGGCTCCAAGGATGGGCTCATCCCCAAGGAACTCTGGCGACGAGTGGTAAACGAGTTGCATGGGCGCTTCGTGGAGGAGATGCTGCGAAGTGGAGGACCCCCACCTGAATGCGAAGACGCAGGATGGTACCAGGGTAGCGTCAAGGTGATTGCTTGCCAAGACGCGCGATCGGTGGAAACCTACAAGCGGATGATTGCATCGCTTGGAGAGGTCTACCCTGGAGCTAAGCTGGTGGCGGTTGACTGGGACGAGATCCCCAGCAAACCGAGGGCGCGAGTGTGGCTCACAGAAAAGCCAGCCGACCCTAAGACCATCCTGACCATGCTTAGGATGTGCAACCCGACGCTCCCCACGGCGGACTGGAGAGTCGCCAAGGTCGAGGAGGCGGTGGGATTGCGGAGGCAGGTCGTCCTCACACTAAACGAGGAGACCGTAAAAGCCCTGGAGAGGACGGAGCACCGGCTTAAATACGGATTCGAGCATGTCTCGGTCCGTATTTATAAATCTGATGCGAAGGCCAAGCCAGGAGGTATTGGTCTGGAGGCAGACACGCAAGAGCCAGACTTGGAGGAGCCGACCGAAGAGGGGCACCCGGAGGAAATGTCGGATGAGGAGGAGGACATTCTAGAAGGGTACACCTCGGAGGAGAGCGACTTGGCAAGGGCGCTTGGTGGTGTCGGAATGGAGGACTCTCTGCTAGGCTCCGAGACGGAGGCAGAGATAACTGTGGTGGAGGTTTGTAAGGATGTCCCTGACGATCTTACAAATAAACCTCCACCACAGTAAAGCAGCGTCAGCTGCCCTCCTTCTCCACCTCGCCGAGAGTGGAGCAGATGTGGCCCTCATCCAGGAACCCTGGATCCTAGGAGACAGGATTCTTGGGCTGGGGGCGTCGGAGTTCAGGCTCTGCAAAGCCAACACTACAGGTAAAAGGCGAGCCTGCATCCTCGCAAAAAAGAACCTTAACCTCTTTTTGCTACCCAATTTCAGCAATGAAGACCACGTAGCCGCAGCCGTAGAGAGCCCAAATGGCCCTCTAAGGATATGTTCGGCGTATATGGGCCACGACCAGGAGGCCCTTCCCCCGCACCCGCTGATCAAACAGCTGGTGGAAGACAGCAGGAAGCACAGGATCGACCTGATCATAGGTTGTGATGCTAACGCCCATCATCATCAGTGGGGCAGCACTGACACAAACGAGAGGGGTGAGTCAATCTTCGATTTTATCCTAGGCTCTAATCTTTTGGTGGGTAACAGGGGTACAGAACCCACTTTCATAGTCAAGAACAGAAGAGAAGTACTTGACGTCACTCTTTACTCTGAATCCCTAGCAGACAGGATTGTTAGATGGGGAGTCCTAGAGAAACACTCATTCTCAGACCACCGATACATAGAATTAGTGGTCAATTTCGAGAACTCTAATCGACTAACGGTACGCAACCCGAGAAAAGCGAACTGGGAGTTATATAGAAAGAAGCTAGATAGTTCCTTGGGAAATCCTCCAACAGGGAATGTGGATAGTAGGGCAGCCCTGGATTCCATGGTGGATTCGCTCACGGCAGCGTGCGCCAGGGCATTCAATAAAGCTTGTCCCAAAATCAGATCGGGCAAAAGCAAGTCAAAGAAACCACCTTGGTGGTCGCAAACACTTGCGCCTTTTAAAACCAAGGCCCGCAAGGCCTTCAATTTTGCCAGAAAAACAAACTCGGAGGCAGCCTGGGAGTCGTACAAAGCGGACCTTAGGCGATATAATAAAGAGCTTCGCAAGGCAAAAAGAAATGCCTGGGCCGAGTTCTGCACGAACATTCAGGAAACATCAGAGGCCTCTCGACTCAGGAAGGTCCTTGCAACTACTGCACCAAATGTAGGATACATTAAAACCTCAGAGGGCAACTGGACATCGTCCAGCAAAGAAACCCTTGAGGCTCTCATAGAGACACATTTCCCGGGATGCTCTCGAGAAGACGCAACCCTGGAAATACAGACACAGGGGAATAACCCACCCACCAACAATCCACTTGAATACCTATTGAATGATAGATATCTCAGCTGGGCAATAAATAGCTTCAAGCCCTTCAAATCCCCGGGTCCAGATGGCATTGTACCGGCTCAACTAATTAAAGCCGGTCCCAACCTGAAATCATGGGTCAAGACAGCTTTCTCAGCAATCTTCAGGATGGGCATTGTACCCCAGAGGTGGTTGCGGACGAAAGTCGTATTTATACCCAAGGCGGGAAAACCATCTCACTGCACCCCCAAGGACTTCAGACCAATAAGCCTGTCGTCCTTCCTTCTGAAGACAATGGAGAGACTAATCAGCCTCCATATCAATCTTACTATAAACCCAGATGATATCTCGGGATCACAACATGCGTATAGGAAGGGCCGATCCACGGAAACGGCACTCCACGAAATCACTACTTTTGTCGAGAAGGCACTTAGTGACAAGGAATACGCACTCATTGCTTTTCTAGACATAGAAGGTGCGTTCAACAACATCCTACCAAGCTCGATAACCAATGCGCTGACAGGACTAGGAATAGATAACCAATCCGTACGCCTTATTAAGCAGATCCTGGTAAACAGGACTGTTGAGGCGTCACTAGGAGGAGAATCTATTCATAGATACGTCAGAAGAGGCACCCCGCAAGGAGGCGTACTCTCACCCCTGCTCTGGAACGTGGCGGTTAATAGCCTACTGCGATCCCTTGAAGGGGGTGGTTGCAAAGTTATCGCTTACGCGGATGATGTCGCAATTGCCTTCTCAGGAAAATTTCCCCAGACTCTATGTGACCGCATGACGGATAAACTTAGGATCCTCTCAACATGGGCAGCTAGAAATGGACTAGGTCTGAACCCATCCAAAACAGAGCTCGTCCTCTTCACCAGGAAGTACAAAATACCAAACTTAAGGCTTCCAAAACTATTAGGAGAAACACTATCTCTTAGCGATAGCGCCAAGTACCTAGGGATTACGCTAGACAGGAAACTGGACTGGAAATTAAACACTATGGATAGAGCCAACAAAGCTGCAATCGCGCTCTATACTTGCAGAAAAGCCATTGGTCTTAAATGGGGAATGTCACCAAAAATAGTAAGATGGCTTTATACAGCGGTCATAAGACCCATCCTCTTCTACGGGGTGGTGGTATGGTGGCCCGCTCTCACCAACTCCACAATCAGGGAGAAGCTTAGGAAAACGCAAAGGATGGCGGAGGTCTGTATCACGGGCAGCCTACGTACCACTCCTACGGACGCACTAGACTTCATACTCGACCTTTTACCAGTAGAGATAATGGGAGTCAAGATGGCCACGCTATCGGCAATCAGGCTACGAGAGACGGGCGCATGGAAAAGGACTGACTACGGACATACCAAGTTAGATCTACACCACTGCACGCCAACGGGGTCTACGGACTACTGCGTACCTGTCGATAATCCCACCTTAAAATACAAGGTCTACATTCCAACAAGGGAGGAATGGGACACACAAATCCCGGGACCAGCCGGTTCCCTCCATATTTACACAGACGGCTCAAAATTAAATGGCCAGGTGGGAGGCGGTTTCCATTGCGAACAGCTGTGTTTAAATGAGTCCTTCAGACTCCCAGACCACTGTAGTGTTTTCCAGGCAGAAATAATAGCTATCGGAGAAGCACTCAAATCCCCAGCACTTATTGGTAATCAGGACACAATCTGTATCTTCTCAGACAGTCAAGCGGCACTCAAAGCCCTTGACGGTCTTTCATCCAACTCCAGGACAGTGAATGACTGTCGCAGATCTCTTAACGAGATGGCAGAGCAGCATGACATACACCTCATATGGGTGCCCGGGCATAGGGACCACGAGGGTAACTGCGCCGCCGACGAACTAGCAAGAGCAGGTACTACCAATCCTCTCCTACCGGAGAAGGAACCAGTAGGTATCCCCTTAGCTACGTGTAGGCTAAAATGCAGGGATCACTTTGACCGCGCAGCACTGCGGAAATGGAGAAACCTCCAAAACTGCAGGAACTCCCGCATGATATGGCCAATCCGATCTAAGAAGAGGTCAATGATGCTCATCGCCCTGAATAGGCAGGACTGTAGTCTGGCGATCAAGGCCATTACGGGACATTGGTTAATAGGAGCACACGCGGCTAGACTAGCGGTGCCTCATTATGACTACTGCAGAAGCTGTGGAGACGAAGAAGAGGAAGAGACAGTCGCACACCTCCTGTGTCAATGCCCTGCGCTGGGGCGCATTCGACTCAAATTCCTGGGCGCAGCAATACTTACAGACCCTACAGACCTCGCGGAGGTCGCTCCACACAGACTCGTAGCCTTCATCCGTAAAGCCGGATGGGACCGCGAGCCGCTTCAAGAAGGATAGAGCACCCTTGGGCACATAAGTAGTGGGAAGGGAGAGGTCCTTTTGTAGGATCCTTGCCTGTGCGGTATCACAAGGAGCCCTAGCGGCTCAAGTGGATGGGGATCAGAAACCGCCCCTCATCGCCGCCTCAACCTAACCTAACCTAACATATTTAATAAACTTCATTTTACAATAGACTTGACTGTGATACATTAATTTAACAAGAAAAAGGGACATTTTATAATTTGGAGAAAAAAGGAGGAAAAGGAGGAAACACAATGTCACAATGTTGAACATACAGTTTTTAACATATTTAATAAACTTCATTTTACAATAGACTTGACTGTGATACATTAATTTAACAAGAAAAAGGGACATTTTATAATTTGGAGAAAAAAGGAGGAAAAGGAGGAAACACAATGTCACAATGTTGAACATACAGTTTTTAACATATTTAATAAACTTCATTTTACAATAGACTTGACTGTGATACATTAATTTAACAAGAAAAAGGGACATTTTATAATTTGGAGAAAAAAGGAGGAAAAGGAGGAAACACAATGTCACAATGTTGAACATACAGTTTTTAACATATCTATTGTAAACTTCATTTTACAATAGACTTGACTGTGATACATTAATTTAACAAGAAAAAGGGACATTTTATAATTTGGAGAAAAAAGGAGGAAAAGGAGGAAACACAATGTCACAATGTTGAACATACAGTTTTTAACATATTTAATAAACTTCATTTTACAATAGACTTGACTGTGATACATTAATTTAACAAGAAAAAGGGACATTTTATAATTTGGAGAAAAAAGGAGGAAAAGGAGGAAACACAATGTCACAATGTTGAACATACAGTTTTTAACATATTTAATAAACTTCATTTTACAATAGACTTGACTGTGATACATTAATTTAACAAGAAAAAGGGACATTTTATAATTTGGAGAAAAAAGGAGGAAAAGGAGGAAACACAATGTCACAATGTTGAACATACAGTTTTTAACATATTTAATAAACTTCATTTTACAATAGACTTGACTGTGATACATTAATTTAACAAGAAAAAGGGACATTTTATAATTTGGAGAAAAAAGGAGGAAAAGGAGGAAACACAATGTCACAATGTTGAACATACAGTTTTTAACATATTTAATAAACTTCATTTTACAATAGACTTGACTGTGATACATTAATTTAACAAGAAAAAGGGACATTTTATAATTTGGAGAAAAAAGGAGGAAAAGGAGGAAACACAATGTCACAATGTTGAACATACAGTTTTTAACATATTTAATAAACTTCATTTTACAATAGACTTGACTGTGATACATTAATTTAACAAGAAAAAGGGACATTTTATAATTTGGAGAAAAAAGGAGGAAAAGGAGGAAACACAATGTCACAATGTTGAACATACAGTTTTTAACATATTTAATAAACTTCATTTTACAATAGACTTGACTGTGATACATTAATTTAACAAGAAAAAGGGACATTTTATAATTTGGAGAAAAAAGGAGGAAAAGGAGGAAACACAATGTCACAATGTTGAACATACAGTTTTTAACTTATTTAATAAACTTCATTTTACAATAGACTTGACTGTGATACATTAATTTAACAAGAAAAAGGGACATTTTATAATTTGGAGAAAAAAGGAGGAAAAGGAGGAAAAGGAGGAAACACAATGTCACAATGTTGAACATACAGTTTTTAACATATTTAATAAACTTCATTTTACAATAGACTTGACTGTGATACATTAATTTAACAAGAAAAAGGGACATTTTATAATTTGGAGAAAAAAGGAGGAAAAGGAGGAAACACAATGTCACAATGTTGAACATACAGTTTTTAACATATTTAATAAACTTCATTTTACAATAGACTTGACTGTGATACATTAATTTAACAAGAAAAAGGGACATTTTATAATTTGGAGAAAAAAGGAGGAAAAGGAGGAAACACAATGTCACAATGTTGAACATACAGTTTTTAACATATTTAATAAACTTCATTTTACAATAGACTTGACTGTGATACATTAATTTAACAAGAAAAAGGGACATTTTATAATTTGGAGAAAAAAGGAGACAAAAAGGAGGAAACACAATGTCACAATGTTGAACATACAGTTTTTAACATATTTAATAAACTTCATTTTACAATAGACTTGACTGTGATACATTAATTTAACAAGAAAAAGGGACATTTTATAATTTGGAGAAAAAAGGAGGAAAAGGAGGAAACACAATGTCACAATGTTGAACATACAGTTTTTAACATATTTAATAAACTTCATTTTACAATAGACTTGACTGTGATACATTAATTTAACAAGAAAAAGGGACATTTTATAATTTGGAGAAAAAAGGAGGAAAAGGAGGAAACACAATGTCACAATGTTGAACATACAGTTTTTAACATATTTAATAAACTTCATTTTACAATAGACTTGACTGTGATACATTAATTTAACAAGAAAAAGGGACATTTTATAATTTGGAGAAAAAAGGAGGAAAAGGAGGAAACACAATGTCACAATGTTGAACATACAGTTTTTAACATATTTAATAAACTTCATTTTACAATAGACTTGACTGTGATACATTAATTTAACAAGAAAAAGGGACATTTTATAATTTGGAGAAAAAAGGAGGAAAAGGAGGAAACACAATGTCACAATGTTGAACATACAGTTTTTAACATATTTAATAAACTTCATTTTACAATAGACTTGACTGTGATACATTAATTTAACAAGAAAAAGGGACATTTTATAATTTGGATAAAAAAGGAGGAAAAGGAGGAAACACAATGTCACAATGTTGAACATACAGTTTTTAACATATTTAATAAACTTCATTTTACAATAGACTTGACTGTGATACATTAATTTAACAAGAAAAAGGGACATTTTATAATTTGGAGAAAAAAGGAGGAAAAGGAGGAAACACAATGTCACAATGTTGAACATACAGTTTTTAACATATTTAATAAACTTCATTTTACAATAGACTTGACTGTGATACATTAATTTAACAAGAAAAAGGGACATTTTATAATTTGGAGAAAAAAGGAGGAAAAGGAGGAAACACAATGTCACAATGTTGAACATACAGTTTTTAACATATTTATTAAACTTCATTTTACAATAGACTTGACTGTGATACATTAATTTAACAAGAAAAAGGGACATTTTATAATTTGGAGAAAAAAGGAGGAAAAGGAGGAAACACAATGTCACAATGTTGAACATACAGTTTTTAACATATTTAATAAACTTCATTTTACAATAGACTTGACTGTGATACATTAATTTAACAAGAAAAAGGGACATTTTATAATTTGGAGAAAAAAGGAGGAAAAGGAGGAAACACAATGTCACAATGTTGAACATACAGTTTTTAACATATTTAATAAACTTCATTTTACAATAGACTTGACTGTGATACATTAATTTAACAAGAAAAAGGGACATTTTATAATTTGGAGAAAAAAGGAGGAAAAGGAGGAAACACAATGTCACAATGTTGAACATACAGTTTTTAACATATTTAATAAACTTCATTTTACAATAGACTTGACTGTGATACATTAATTTAACAAGAAAAAGGGACATTTTATAATTTGGATAAAAAAGGAGGAAAAGGAGGAAACACAATGTCACAATGTTGAACATACAGTTTTTAACATATTTAATAAACTTCATTTTACAATAGACTTGACTGTGATACATTAATTTAACAAGAAAAAGGGACATTTTATAATTTGGAGAAAAAAGGAGGAAAAGGAGGAAACACAATGTCACAATGTTGAACATACAGTTTTTAACATATTTAATAAACTTCATTTTACAATAGACTTGACTGTGATACATTAATTTAACAAGAAAAAGGGACATTTTATAATTTGGAGAAAAAAGGAGGAAAAGGAGGAAACACAATGTCACAATGTTGAACATACAGTTTTTAACATATTTAATAAACTTCATTTTACAATAGACATGACTGTGATACATTAATTTAACAAGAAAAAGGGACATTTTATAATTTGGAGAAAAAAGGAGGAAAAGGAGGAAACACAATGTCACAATGTTGAACATACAGTTTTTAACATATTTAATAAACTTCATTTTACAATAGACTTGACTGTGATACATTAATTTAACAAGAAAAAGGGACATTTTATAATTTGGAGAAAAAAGGAGGAAAAGGAGGAAACACAATGTCACAATGTTGAACATACAGTTTTTAACATATTTAATAAACTTCATTTTACAATAGACTTGACTGTGATACATTAATTTAACAAGAAAAAGGGACATTTTATAATTTGGAGAAAAAAGGAGGAAAAGGAGGAAACACAATGTCACAATGTTGAACATACAGTTTTTAACATATTTAATAAACTTCATTTTACAATAGACTTGACTGTGATACATTAATTTAACAAGAAAAAGGGACATTTTATAATTTGGAGAAAAAAGGAGGAAAAGGAGGAAACACAATGTCACAATGTTGAACATACAGTTTTTTACATATTTAATAAACTTCATTTTACAATAGACTTGACTGTGATACATTAATTTAACAAGAAAAAGGGACATTTTATAATTTGGAGAAAAAAGGAGGAAAAGGAGGAAACACAATGTCACAATGTTGAACATACAGTTTTTAACATATTTAATAAACTTCATTTTACAATAGACTTGACTGTGATACATTAATTTAACAAGAAAAAGGGACATTTTATAATTTGGAGAAAAAAGGAGGAAAAGGAGGAAACACAATGTCACAATGTTGAACATACAGTTTTTAACATATTTAATAAACTTCATTTTACAATAGACTTGACTGTGATACATTAATTTAACAAGAAAAAGGGACATTTTATAATTTGGAGAAAAAAGGAGGAAAAGGAGGAAACACAATGTCACAATGTTGAACATACAGTTTTTAACATATTTAATAAACTTCATTTTACAATAGACTTGACTGTGATACATTAATTTAACAAGAAAAAGGGACATTTTATAATTTGGAGAAAAAAGGAGGAAAAGGAGGAAACACAATGTCACAATGTTGAACATACAGTTTTTAACATATTTAATAAACTTCATTTTACAATAGACTTGACTGTGATACATTAATTTAACAAGAAAAAGGGACATTTTATAATTTGGAGAAAAAAGGAGGAAAAGGAGGAAACACAATGTCACAATGTTGAACATACAGTTTTTAACATATTTAATAAACTTCATTTTACAATAGACTTGACTGTGATACATTAATTTAACAAGAAAAAGGGACATTTTATAATTTGGATAAAAAAGGAGGAAAAGGAGGAAACACAATGTCACAATGTTGAACATACAGTTTTTAACATATTTAATAAACTTCATTTTACAATAGACTTGACTGTGATACATTAATTTAACAAGAAAAAGGGACATTTTATAATTTGGAAAAAAAAGGAGGAAAAGGAGGAAACACAATGTCACAATGTTGAACATACAGTTTTTAACATATTTAATAAACTTCATTTTACAATAGACTTGACTGTGATACATTAATTTAACAAGAAAAAGGGACATTTTATAATTTGGAGAAAAAAGGAGGAAAAGGAGGAAACACAATGTCACAATGTTGAACATACAGTTTTTAACATATTTATTAAACTTCATTTTACAATAGACTTGACTGTGATACATTAATTTAACAAGAAAAAGGGACATTTTATAATTTGGAGAAAAAAGGAGGAAAAGGAGGAAACACAATGTCACAATGTTGAACATACAGTTTTTAACATATTTAATAAACTTCATTTTACAATAGACTTGACTGTGATACATTAATTTAACAAGAAAAAGGGACATTTTATAATTTGGAGAAAAAAGGAGGAAAAGGAGGAAACACAATGTCACAATGTTGAACATACAGTTTTTAACATATTTAATAAACTTCATTTTACAATAGACTTGACTGTGATACATTAATTTAACAAGAAAAAGGGACATTTTATAATTTGGAGAAAAAAGGAGGAAAAGGAGGAAACACAATGTCACAATGTTGAACATACAGTTTTTAACATATTTAATAAACTTCATTTTACAATAGACTTGACTGTGATACATTAATTTAACAAGAAAAAGGGACATTTTATAATTTGGAGAAAAAAGGAGGAAAAGGAGGAAACACAATGTCACAATGTTGAACATACAGTTTTTAACATATTTAATAAACTTCATTTTACAATAGACTTGACTGTGATACATTAATTTAACAAGAAAAAGGGACATTTTATAATTTGGAGAAAAAAGGAGGAAAAGGAGGAAACACAATGTCACAATGTTGAACATACAGTTTTTAACATATTTAATAAACTTCATTATACAATAGACTTGACTGTGATACATTAATTTAACAAGAAAAAGGGACATTTTATAATTTGGATAAAAAAGGAGGAAAAGGAGGAAACACAATGTCACAATGTTGAACATACAGTTTTTAACATATTTAATAAACTTCATTTTACAATAGACTTGACTGTGATACATTAATTTAACAAGAAAAAGGGACATTTTATAATTTGGAGAAAAAAGGAGGAAAAGGAGGAAACACAATGTCACAATGTTGAACATACAGTTTTTAACATATTTATTTTACATTAGACTTGACTGTGATACATTAATTTAACAAGAAAAAGGGACATTTTATAATTTGGAGAAAAAAGGAGGAAAAGGAGGAAACACAATGTCACAATGTTGAACATACAGTTTTTAACATATTTAATAAACTTCATTTTACAATAGACATGACTGTGATACATTAATTTAACAAGAAAAAGGGACATTTTATAATTTGGAGAAAAAAGGAGGAAAAGGAGGAAACACAATGTCACAATGTTGAACATACAGTTTTTAACATATTTAATAAACTTCATTTTACAATAGACTTGACTGTGATACATTAATTTAACAAGAAAAAGGGACATTTTATAATTTGGAGAAAAAAGGAGGAAAAGGAGGAAACACAATGTCACAATGTTGAACATACAGTTTTTAACATATTTATTAAACTTCATTTTACAATAGACTTGACTGTGATACATTAATTTAACAAGAAAAAGGGACATTTTATAATTTGGAGAAAAAAGGAGGAAAAGGAGGAAACACAATGTCACAATGTTGAACATACAGTTTTTAACATATTTAATAAACTTCATTTTACAATAGACTTGACTGTGATACATTAATTTAACAAGAAAAAGGGACATTTTATAATTTGGAGAAAAAAGGAGGAAAAGGAGGAAACACAATGTCACAATGTTGAACATACAGTTTTTAACATATTTAATAAACTTCATTTTACAATAGACTTGACTGTGATACATTAATTTAACAAGAAAAAGGGACATTTTATAATTTGGAGAAAAAAGGAGGAAAAGGAGGAAACACAATGTCACAATGTTGAACATACAGTTTTTTACATATTTAATAAACTTCATTTTACAATAGACTTGACTGTGATACATTAATTTAACAAGAAAAAGGGACATTTTATAATTTGGAGAAAAAAGGAGGAAAAGGAGGAAACACAATGTCACAATGTTGAACATACAGTTTTTAACATATTTAATAAACTTCATTTAGCAAAAGACTTGACTGTGATACATAAATTTAACAAGAAAAAGGGACATTTTATAATTTGGAGAAAAAAGGAGGAAAAGGAGGAAACACAATGTCACAATGTTGAACATACAGTTTTTAACATATTTAATAAACTTCATTTTACAATAGACTTGACTGTGATACATTAATTTAACAAGAAAAAGGGACATTTTATAATTTGGAGAAAAAAGGAGGAAAAGGAGGAAACACAATGTCACAATGTTGAACATACAGTTTTTAACATATTTAATAAACTTCATTTTACAATAGACTTGACTGTGATACATTAATTTAACAAGAAAAAGGGACATTTTATAATTTGGAGAAAAAAGGAGGAAAAGGAGGAAACACAATGTCACAATGTTGAACATACAGTTTTTAACATATTTAATAAACTTCATTTTACAATAGACTTGACTGTGATACATTAATTTAACAAGAAAAAGGGACATTTTATAATTTGGAGAAAAAAGGAGGAAAAGGAGGAAACACAATGTCACAATGTTGAACATACAGTTTTTAACATATTTAATAAACTTCATTTTACAATAGACTTGACTGTGATACATTAATTTAACAAGAAAAAGGGACATTTTATAATTTGGAGAAAAAAGGAGGAAAAGGAGGAAACACAATGTCACAATGTTGAACATACAGTTTTTAACATATTTAATAAACTTCATTTTACAATAGACTTGACTGTGATACATTAATTTAACAAGAAAAAGGGACATTTTATAATTTGGAGAAAAAAGGAGGAAAAGGAGGAAACACAATGTCACAATGTTGAACATACAGTTTTTAACATATTTAATAAACTTCATTTTACAATAGACTTGACTGTGATACATTAATTTAACAAGAAAAAGGGACATTTTATAATTTGGAGAAAAAAGGAGGAAAAGGAGGAAACACAATGTCACAATGTTGAACATACAGTTTTTAACATATTTAATAAACTTCATTTTACAATAGACTTGACTGTGATACATTAATTTAACAAGAAAAAGGGACATTTTATAATTTGGAGAAAAAAGGAGGAAAAGGAGGAAACACAATGTCACAATGTTGAACATACAGTTTTTAACATATTTAATAAACTTCATTTTACAATAGACTTGACTGTGATACATTAATTTAACAAGAAAAAGGGACATTTTATAATTTGGAGAAAAAAGGAGGAAAAGGAGGAAACACAATGTCACAATGTTGAACATACAGTTTTTAACATATTTAATAAACTTCATTTTACAATAGACTTGACTGTGATACATTAATTTAACAAGAAAAAGGGACATTTTATAATTTGGAGAAAAAAGGAGGAAAAGGAGGAAACACAATGTCACAATGTTGAACATACAGTTTTTAACATATTTAATAAACTTCATTTTACAATAGACTTGACTGTGATACATTAATTTAACAAGAAAAAGGGACATTTTATAATTTGGAGAAAAAAGGAGGAAAAGGAGGAAACACAATGTCACAATGTTGAACATACGTTTTTTAACATATTTAATAAACTTCATTTTACAATAGACTTGACTGTGATACATTAATTTAACAAGAAAAAGGGACATTTTATAATTTGGAGAAAAAAGGAGGAAAAGGAGGAAACACAATGTCACAATGTTGAACATACAGTTTTTAACATATTTAATAAACTCCATTTTACAATAGACTTGACTGTGATACATTAATTTAACAAGAAAAAGGGACATTTTATAATTTGGAGAAAAAAGGAGGAAAAGGAGGAAACACAATGTCACAATGTTGAACATACAGTTTTTAACATATTTAATAAACTTCATTTTACAATAGACTTGACTGTGATACATTAATTTAACAAGAAAAAGGGACATTTTATAATTTGGAGAAAAAAGGAGGAAAAGGAGGAAACACAATGTCACAATGTTGAACATACAGTTTTTAACATATTTAATAAACTTCATTTTACAATAGACTTGACTGTGATACATTAATTTAACAAGAAAAAGGGACATTTTATAATTTGGAGAAAAAAGGAGGAAAAGGAGGAAACACAATGTCACAATGTTGAACATACAGTTTTTAACATATTTAATAAACTTCATTTTACAATAGACTTGACTGTGATACATTAATTTAACAAGAAAAAGGGACATTTTATAATTTGGAGAAAAAGGAGGAAAAGGAGGAAACACAATGTCACAATGTTGAACATACAGTTTTTAACATATTTAATAAACTTCATTTTACAATAGACTTGACTGTGATACATTAATTTAACAAGAAAAAGGGACATTTTATAATTTGGAGAAAAAAGGAGGAAAAGGAGGAAACACAATGTCACAATGTTGAACATACAGTTTTTAACATATTTAATAAACTTCATTTTACAATAGACTTGACTGTGATACATTAATTTAACAAGAAAAAG